>NC_090784.1:21915000-21935000 GCF_040054535.1 Antennarius striatus | reverse complement strand
CCAATTAGAAAAACATTTGCTGAAATATTGAGACTTTTTCATATTTCCCAGCGCAGATTGTTTTCCTTGTCGTTCACGCAGAGCGGAGGGAGGAAGGGGCGACACCCCACCTGGCCGGCCGCAGACGGCGCTCCCTGCTGGGGGGGCGGAGGGGGGGGACCCTGCAAACACACCCCCCTCCCCAACCTGGAGACCGAGCAGCGGGAGCTGAGGAGTCACCGCAGTGTGTGTACACATTACAACACACACACACAACCACCGACGGATCTGCAAATTAAACAGCACACACACAGTGTACACACACACACACACACACACCCTCAGGTGAAAACACCGGGGGGGTGGGGGGGTAAACTGTGAGGCTGTAAACAGCTTGTAGTCAAACGGAACCTGTGTGGTCGTAAAGTGGAGTTTAAACAGCAGCGACACGAGAGGCGACCTCGGAAAATTCTCACCAAAAGGTCCATTTAGCAGCTGATCCACGTCACATGATCACATCACATGACCTTCACCGCTGGGGGGTAGTCCGAGGAAGATGATGATCAAGGTTAGGGCGAGACGGCTCGGGTTCGGAAGGGAATCGGGACTGGGTCTAAAAAAGAAGGTAGCAGAGAGGCTAACGCCCCAACCCCCCCACCCCGTGTCTGACCAGCCAGCCTGACCCGTGCCCCCCCCCCCCCCCCACAAAGATTCACAAGGTTCATTCATCAGTTCCAGCATCATCCTAATATACAACCAACCAATCGCAGAGCCTCTCTGCTTGTTATCTCATCTGTTTCCTCCTCCTCTCCCTCCTCCTCCTCCTCCTCTTCCTCTTCCTCCTCCTCTTCCTCCTCCTCCTCCTCTTCCTCCTCCTCCTCCTCTTCCTCCTCCACCCCCTCCTCTTCTTCCTCCTCCTCCTCCTCTTCCCCAATACTTTCACGGCTGGCCAGAAAAAAAACAAGCAGCCAGAGAGGAAACCAAGAAGAAATATTTCTGACGCCCCCATCAGTGAAAATGAAAAGAGACTTCATTCCGTTGTATGTGTGTGCGTGTATGTGTGTGCGTGCGTGTGTGTGTGTGTGTGTGTGTGTGTGTGTGTGTGTCCATACGTCCCTGATTCTCCTCACCGCCATATAAATATTTAAGGCAAGCAACATGGAGTTTCCGTCTCCTTTGATTCCATGTTTGTTCTCCGGCTCGGCTTTGGAACCACGATGACGACGGCGGCGGCGAGGACGCGTTCTTCTTCGGTTTCAGGCTCTGAACAGTCGAAAACAAAGTTGTTTAAAGGCGGCGTTTATCAACCTGATGGGGGAACCGAGCGGCGGGGCAACGCACGGAACAGAACGCCCTCTAGACAAACTGGAAACACGACGTGTGGGATGGGTTAATTCAAGGAGTACATGAAAATGTTTGTGAAAATGTTGTGAAAATGAAGGACTGACCTGAAACCACACACACACACACACACACACACACACACACACACACACACACACACACACGCTTAGACAAACACACTTCATTCCACTGAACGGACACGGATCCCGGAAACACATGCAGCCTTTTCACAAACACTGAATCCGTTCGTCTACCCAGCATGCATTTCTCCTCGTTACCATCGTCAACAGAAACACTCGAGGCCTGAACTCAACCAATCAGATCGCTGCAGCACTTCCTATCAAAGTGAGGGCGTCGTGCTATTACGGCGTTCCCATCGCCATGGAGACCATCCACCCCCAGGTTGTAAACATCCCCTGCTGTATAATCAAACAGTAACTTTACTCCCTCTTTACTTTCACCCTTCATTTTCGGTTCCCCCCCCCCCCTGTTGCCATCTTGCTCTCTCACCCGCTCCAGTAAATTCTCAGTTGTGCGTAAACTGTTGTCGCCGTCCTGTAATCACGGCTCCAAACAGCCGACAACATGGCCACCGCTGTCAGCCAGAGCCAGACGGTAAACAGCAGGAACGCCCGGCAGGAGGTGGGGCTTGTGAAGTAGGCGGGGTTTGTGATGTCACCGGGACAAAGGTCGGACATTTCTGTTTCTGAGAACCCAGCGGCGGCTTCTGATGAGGTCAGGCTGCAAGACCAACAATCTGCTCATCTTTGGCAGATGCAGTGGATTTCCTGTTACCACAGGTGCAAGAGTGGGCGGAGTCAGTGTGTGTGTTTAAGAGATCTAAACACACACACACACACACACACACACACACACGGCTCCTGCTGTAGCCATCAGCGCAGCTCTCACCGAGTTCTTCTGGATCCTTTCTACACTGAAATCTCGCTTTATATGTTTTTTTTCCTTGTGCAGGAGATTAAGATGGAGCAAAAAGTGAACAAACAAGCAGGTTGGATGAAAATCTCCTCATTCGACTGGATCCACATCATCCGACTGCCATCCAACAAACACCCGACACTGCTTGGAAGGAGAATTTACGAGCAGCGAAATGAACTCTAGCGTTCAGTGTGTAAACCTGCAAAATATCCAAAAACAATTTCATGCTGTTCAGTGGCAGTAACACACACACACACACACACACACACACACACACACACACACACACACACACACACACACACACACACACACACACACACACACACATTGAGAAGTGATTAATCTGACCCCTCCTGTTTTTGGCAGTGTGCTTCCGCCTGTAAATCTCGGCTGTTGGCAGTTAGCATTCCACACACACACACACACACACACACACACACACACACACACACACACACACACACACACACACACACACACACACACACACACACACACACTGTACAAACTGAACACATGCACACACCTGTAGAGAAACACGCCAGCTGCAGAGCACGCATCGGCCAGTGTATGCAAATCCTCAAGCAAACACACACACACACACACACACACACACACACACACACACACACACACACACACACACACACACACACACACACACACACACACACACACACACACACACACACCTGGAAACTCACAGGGAAATTTACGATATTGGCTGCAATCTGAAATTTACCGACGCTTTAGATGTGTTAAAATTACTTTTTATCTATCGTAACCTTTCATGACACAAGTGGGCGAAATCCTCTGCGCCACCTGCCGTTACCATGACAACCACAGATGAGAGGAGGAAAATGGACGGCCTGATCTGAAACGTTTCCTCCTCCAGGTTCAATCCGCCTGTCATCTGTCAACTTGTTTTTGTTTGTTGTTGTTGTTCTGCTTCTAGATAAACAAACAGGATAGAAGTGAAAAGCAAACCTTTACAGAGGCCTTTCAAAATAAAAGCCCAAAGATGTGAAGACGAAAACAGAAGAGACAAACAGTAGGTAGTTTTATATCTGATTGGAAAGCTAACAGTCATATCTGACGCTGCGATCTGACAGCTGCACTTCAGTAACAGGTAACTTGTTCCTCAGGTGTGGAGCACAGAGACAACCAGAGGCTCCGTCCCCCTTGGTCCGGATCCTGGAAACACTGAGTAATGGCGTCACGATGACCCCAGGGCTCTGGGTCCTGCGTGACGAGGGTGTAAGTCATAAATCTGTCCGGGCTTCAGAGCGTTTAGCTCTCATTGACAAGTAATAGATTGTTGAGGCCAAGGCTCCGGCGCCCACGGCGGTGATGTAACCGCCGGGTCACGTGACCGTCTCCTTGGTGAGGAGGAGGAGGTGCTGGGAATCAATCACCAGCTGTTCTCAGGTCTGTTCTTGGGATCTATCAACAATAATAATCGACAAATAAAGTTTGTGTGACAACAAACTGAACCAGGAACACAACAGCTTACGGTCGGAGTACACGTGTGGCGTACTTGTACTCCTAACATACTGAATGTCAGAGTAAACACACTCTGATCCTCCTTCCTGCTGCCAACAATAACTACAGCATATATCCAGGCTCTGGTGTGTGTGTGTGTGTGTGTGTGTGTGTGTGTGTGTGTGTGTGTGTGTGTGTGTGTGTGTGTGTGTGTGTGTGTGTGTGTTGTGGTGTGTGTAGAGTAATTGCAGAGTGAAGTGTCTTGTCAGCCTGAAAATACTCATCATCATCTTCATCAGAGAGCGGTGCATCCTATAATTTTCTAACACTTCACATGGAGCCTAAAATACCCCAACCGGCAGGAACAGCTGACTCCAGATCCCAGACATTCTCTGTTGGACCTGTTTGGATCTCATTTATCTCCCCTCCGCTAATCTAATCGACTGAGGAACAGACCTAAATGTCTAAATTTACTATTTTGCGATAAGGCTAGCAGCGAAACGGGAAACAGGAAGTGTGTTGAATTGTGGGAAAAAAATATCTCAGCAAGCACTGGCTGTCAGCTGGGGCAGCTTTCACAGCGTCGCCCGGTGATTGATGTTCAACCAGCGGCGGGTCTCGGGACAGACGCTCCATTCACACTCAGCTTTAGCTCTTAGACTAGCCTGATCGCTAACGACTGGCTCTGGAGGTAACCAATGAGAAGGCTGGTAATCTGACCTCTGACCCATCGCTGATGCTGAAGTGTCCCACAAGAAGATACTTCATCAACAGAGTTCAGCAACAACCAGAAGCGCGCTGATTGGTTCCTGACCGCATCCACCTTCCAGCTGCAGTGCCGAATCAGAATCCTCAGAAAAGGACCCGCCCACATGAAACGATTGGATTGGCTCATATTAGATGCAGTTTACGAGTTTCCACAACACGCGTGTTTAAAAGATGCTGCAGTCAGAAAGGAGTCTGTGAAGGCAGAGCTGCTATAGCGTGGGCTAACAGGTAACTGTAGGCTCCGCCCACCCACAGGTGTTTAGTAATTCAGTAACGACCCAGTGAAACCAGTGATTACTGTTGTGACTGTTCTGCCTGAGCTGGTTCTTTATTGTAGTGGTGTGAAGAGGAGGGAGGACGTGTGAAAGGCAGCGTTGACACAACAGATACGCCTCATAATACTACTTATCACACACACGCCACTCGTGTGTGTGGGAGTGTGCGCGTCAAGAAGAACACCATTGTCAGTGTGTGTGTGTGTGTGTGTGTGAATTAGAGGAAGTAAAGTTAATAGTCATTAAAGGCTTAATTATTTTGAGGGTGAGGAAGTCGACACCGCCCCGGTTCACGAGGGAATCCTGAGCCGTTCGTTTAATGTCTTCAGACCTGATCAAACTGATTGGTTCTAGTCAAGTGAAAACAAACGTGTTGATTGGTCGGTCCGGACGCAGCTCTGCAGTCACGTCTGAACAGTCAGTCAGAACCATCGACCTGCCTGTGGTGGGGAGGAACCCACAACAGGAGGTGGAGCCTATGATGCCAATCATGTGAGTAACTTGTTGCCAGGTAACCCCATCAATGTGGAGATGTTCTCGATCACGTCCTCCTCCAATCAGCTGACAGGACGCATACGCAGCAGACAGGTAGGAAGATAGAGGGGTCTCCAGGTGGAGGAGGTGGTCATGGGAGAATGAGCGTGCTTACAGAGGGGAGGAAACCCCCCAGCAGTCGCTCTCAGACACACAAACCACACATCCAGAGCATCACGCCGGGGGGAGAGGGTCCCCCGTTCCCTGGGGCCCCATCTCCAGTCAGAGGAAGAGGAGGAAACCGTCAGGACGCGGTTCCAGCCAACTAACGCCTGTCACAGTCCACTTCAAGTGTGTGTGTGTGTGTGTGTGTGTGTGTTTGTGTGTGTGTATGTGTGTGTGTGAGTTGACAAACGTTGTTACTCTGCCTGGTTTTCTAATATTTGTCATCAGTTTGCAGTCTTGAATCTATCACACTATTAGTTTTGGTTTAACAGGAAGTTGATGCTGAGGTCACTTCCTGCCTCCATCATGACGATGCCCATCAGTGATAGAAGCTGCATCAGGTAGAGAGAGAGTTGACAGGAAGAGGGTACATTCCAGGCTAATCCTTAGAGGGCGTACACATTGGCTGGCACACACACACACACACACACACACACACACACACACACACACACACACACACACACACACACACACACACACACACACACACACACACACACACACACACACACACACACACACACACACACACAGTACCAACATCCTTTCACACAAGCCCTTAATAAACAATGCTAAACCACCAGCTCATAAATAATCAGCGCTGCCAAACCATGCATTGTGTGTGTGTGTGTGTGTGTGTGTGTGTGAACTGCCTATGCGCAACAGTTAGATATCACAACAAGGGAAGTTCGAAAAGAATGAATGAAAACCTTGCAGTGTGTGTGTGTGTGTGTGTTTGCTTTGCTACAGAGGACAAAGGCAGCAGTGTGTCCTGCAGAGAGAGAGACGGGGCGAGCGACATAGAGAGCATATATTTATCTAACATAGAACTTTTTGTATCGCTTAGGCCATAAATCTGCCAAGCAATCAGAGATCTCCACCTCTACGCACACACAAACACACACACACACACACTGAACTGACCAAACTAAACTCCTGTCGGGTCACATCTCTACGTCGGAGGCAGAAAGCGAACTCGTCTTCCTGTCGGAGGGTTGGATGAGCAAAAACGACAGAAGAGAAAAAGAGCGAGTGAATAAATAAAGTAAATCCGATCTGCAGCCGCGTGGACTGGATGTTTTTACAGGAGCGTTCTTTAATTCAATCACCAGCAGCGCATCCTGACGTGAACACACACACTGAGGAGTAGGAGATGTGCTCCATTGGGCCCAGGCTTCCTACCTGCGGCGCAAACTCTAGCGTCACATCAGATGGAGCTTAGCGGAGGAGAGAACCTCCTCTTTTTAATCTCTCTATAAGAGCTCTCAGCCTCTTTTGTCTTTGTGTTGTATTATTCTGGTTGTTCACTTTGTGAACGGCTCTAACCGAGGTCAGTTTGGACCCAACAGGACGTCTCCAGTCCTGCATCCCAGCTAGCTTCAGACTAGCAGGGGCTACTGTGGTTCTGGTTAAATATTTAAAAGCCGGGTTCTTAACCACCCAGAACGCTTTAACGTGGTCTTAAAAAGTCCAGCCTGGTTTCGTTTGGCCGAGATGGAAACAAATGAGAAGCGCTGACAGGAAACCAGCGGCGGTGTGAACACTCTGCTGGCAGGGGACGATCAATAAAACCCAGACTTCACCCACTGCTGATGTCATCTGCCCCAAAGACGCAAAAAAGACGGTGAGATCACCCTCAGGACCCGGGTTTGACCTCTGACCTCCACTGAAGCACCTGACAGCAAATCCTCCGCAGGTGACGCTGACCTTTAACCTCTGCTGATGTAAGTTCTCAGGCAGACATGCTGCTGAGGTAACTTATAAGAAAATGACCTCAGACACTTTTTCCAACCCCCCCCTCTTGTTTTATGGGGGGGTGACATCATCGGCCTGCCCTCTCTTCTCTTATCAGCGCTTCTTTCTGCGTTGGTTCCTCTCGCTTTGATGCTCTCACACATTCGTCTCGCCGCCGACACTCGTTCCTGTTCGCCGGGTTATTTATGGTGTCTGTGTGAGGAAGGAGGGGAGGAAAGATGGATGGATGGAGAGGAGAGAGAGGAGCAGGAACGGAGGGATGACCTCATCCTATCAGAGGCCTCCGCTGTCACCTCCGAGTGTTTCATGGAGGGTGTGTTCGGTGATGATTCGCTGCATCTGCTGTTTAATCTCTGCAGCGTCTTGAGTGTCTGTCAGGAGGACATCTGGTTATCAGGGTGGGAACATCAGCGGAGGTGTTTCCATAAACACTCAGAGGAGGGAAACGACGGAGAGAAAATAAGGGAATCAGAGGAGGAAAAGACTCCTGATGGGAGGAACAACGGAGGTCAGAGAAGAAAGAAAGAAATTGGGAAAAGTGTTGGAAGAAAGGAGCAGAGGGCGTTCAGGAGAGACGAGGTCGGAAGAAAAGTAGTGAAGGGTGAAGAGAGAGGAAAAGAGAGGAAGGAAAACTAGAAACAAGAAAAGGAAATGTAATGTAAACTTCTGATTGTGTTAGAAAGAGAGAGAGAGAGAACACAAACCTTAAGGAACGAATGATGTGAAAAAAGAAAAAAGGAAAATGGAAGCAAGAGAGAGAAAGACAGAGAAAAAGAAAGCGACCAAGAGAAAGAAGGAATGAAAGAAAGAAGAGGTCAGACTGAGAAACGAACGCCGCTGCTCTGGATAACGAAGTAATGACACGGCGTGACGACAGGTTTATGTTCTGTACACTGTAAAAAGTTCTATGATGGTGAAAGACGGGGGGGGAGGAAGAGAACAGACTGAAAGAGTGACAGAGAGAGGATGAAAGAAAGAAAACAGCCATATCTGATTGTTTCAGCTGATTTATCAGAGTAATCTGATTACTTGTCAGCAGGAGACAAATTAAAAGATGAAGAAGAAGAAGAGAAAACGGACCTGACTTTAAATTGGTTTCTATTTTAGGTTATATTTTGTTAAAAAAAGAACAATACCGACCAAATAAGGACACAAAGAGCTGCTTCCTTGTCCACATGTGTTGAACTCTTGATCCCGCCCACAAAGCTCTGATTGGCTCGTTTGCTTTTACAAAACCACAGCCCAAATTTAAAGATTTACAAAACAGAAGAACTTCATTAAACTCACAAAAATGTAAGAAAACACAGTGATTGAAAGTAATTTTAAAAATCAAACTAAATATGGGAAAAATCTTTTGATGCTGTCAGCCCAAAAAGGCTGTCAATAAAGTTTTTTCTTGGGACGTTTATTGATTTATTCTGCCTGTCTCCATCTTCTGCAGCTGTTGAGGAACATACTCCAGAAAGTGATGTGGACTAAAAAAACAGAACGAGTGTGTGTTAAGGTGACCTCAGCATCACGGAGATAACAACCACAACACTGACTGAGTGTGACTGTGTGTGTGTGTGTGTGAGCTCATCACACTCACACATAATTCCGCCGTTGCCATAGCGAACATAAACGATCCGATACGGCTCATCCCCTGAGGACACACATGCAAATGCTTCATTAATCCATCTTCATGGAGCACTTCTGTTCCTGATATCCAAACTCTAATGGATTAATCCCACGTTTTAAAGTTCCAGAACCCGTTCCAGAAAAATTAGGAGCCTTTTAAGTGGAACAGGACTTAGGAGGACGGTCCGTGAACATTCCCTGTTCTCATTTTTGGGAATGTCTTTGGGATGAACCAGCCTCTTTCAGCGTTGTGCCAGGGGAACGTCGAGCGCACAAAACCCTTTTCTTTCCGGGTGTTGTCGGAGGCCGACGGCGGAGGCAGTGAAGGTCACGGGTTCAACGGCGGCTTGGAAGTTTGGTGGAGACGACGTCTGATGTCGGTGCCAAGACGTAACCAAAGCAACATCCACTCACACAACAACTGCCGGAGCAGCTTTTCATCCGCAGCTCATAAACATTTCTGCTGCTTGTCTGCGGATCATCTGATCCACGGGACCGGGACACATCAAAGAGAGAGAGACGGGAACGGGCTTAGAGAGCGGAGCTCGCTCGCCCCGACGGGGCGACGTAGCATGTAGAAAACACACACACACAGTAAACACAAACTGCTTCCACATACACACACAAACAAACCCAAATTGAGTTTTAGGCTACAATAACAAAAACACCATGTTTATTCACATGCCAACAATCTCGGACACAATCTATAATAATTGCCAGCGATTTGGGATGGGCCCCATTTCAGCCCGTTCACGGCCAATGTGCTCTTAAGAGGGCAGAGAGCCGTTATCTGATTGGTGGAACGCCAGGAGGTAAGTCTGAGGTCAGACTGGGAAACAAGACCAGACTGGCAGCGGCTGCGCGAAGCACTGGAACAAGAGACATAAATCAAACGCACCTATTTTTCCTTCATTATTAACCTGTATTTAAAAAAAAAAAGCCTTAAGAAGACAAACGGCAAAAAAAGGCGTGCTTTTATTTTGAAAATACACTTTTACCAGCATCCTTGGTGTTGTTCTGATTTCTGTGGACGTTATGGAGCGATATATTATCAAAAAGCTGCGTTCAGGAGATGGTGAGGCGCTTCCTGTCCAGTTGTGAGCATCACCGTAACGCCGGTGTCTGGCTGTGAAATAACAGGACGCTGGAGGATTACCCCCCCACACCCCCCCAGTAAAAACCAACCCAACATCTCGTTTATCTCTTCCTCCATCTCACCATCTTTTTCAGGATGAGCAGCTCCGTGTGTGTGTGTGTGTGTGTGTGTGTGTGTGTGTGTGTGTGTGTGTGTGTGTGTGTGTGTGTGTGTGTGTGGGGTTAAACATGTTCTCATAGACGGGTCATGTCTGGGTCAATCTCTCTGGCTCCAGCACTTCCCTGCTTAACCCCTTCATGTCCCCACTCCATCTCTCAAAGAAACACAAACTGCGGCCGCCGTCTGTCGCCACCGATAGATAGATAATAGATAATTCAATCAGGATTCACACCCGATCGGAACGCGTGTTCCATCAGCTATACAATCGTATCGGTAGTTTTGCTTTTTGTTCTTCTCCGTAAATTCGTCTGAAGTTCTCCTCAAACGTCTGGGAAAAGGTGGTGGGAAAATCATTTTGTGTTTTTAGGTCCGCAGAAATTATATTAAAACTTCTATGCAATGCATTCTGGGATAAGCAGGTTCTTTGCACCCCTTTAACCTGGTTGTGCCGTTTAGTTACGATGATAGAAAACCACCATGCTCACAGGCCGTAATTTACATAGCATGCTGCGTTAGTATGCAAAAGAAGCACAACATGTAAATAAAGCCAAACAAAAGCCTTGTAAACAATCACAGCATGGCTAACATGATCTGGGGCTCTGATTGGCTGGTAAACGCTTGACAGATGTCATGTATACAGTATGAGGATACGTTGACAACATCAGACACGCAGGCGAAACGCTAACGAACGCTCAGAGCGAGGCGTTAGCGCCGAGGCTCCTGCAGACATTCCGGCGGTGGCAGCGGATTGGCCTTGATTGATGGAGTCAGTCAGGATTGGTCCCACTGGGATGCTCCCAGTTAATTACTGTCTGTCGCCACACACATAACAAGCATTGTGGGCTTTGATGTCAACATCCAATAGTGACAAGGTACCAAAGAGGGCACATACCAGAGAGTTAGCGTGAGCGTTCATTCCGTCAGACTTCTTCCACGCCGAGGGAGATCTAAAGACACGTTAGTGTGTTACAGAGAGAATTATATCACTATTTGAGAGTTTGGATCTGCTTCTGTTGAGCAACTCACAACAAAAAAACGGGCTTGAACCAAAAGTGACAAAGTATTCCAAGGAAAATAAATGTGTGCGTGTGGTTAACCCGTAAAAAAACTCTGCAGGAATTTGGTGATTTGACACAAAGCCACATGCATAATTATACCTCAACTATCTTAACCTCAGTGATTCCAAAAATTTGTCTGAGCCACTTCCAGAGCAGCATGACCCCTCAACCCCCCCCTGAAGAAAGACAACTGTCTCTGGTTTGGGTGTTTGGTGTTGTGTTTTCACGCCTTAAGGGCCGTTTATCCTCAGATGGTTCAGCCCAGCAGAAGGTTAAGTACAGAGCTGTTGTTTGTTTGGTGCGGAGGTTTTATGTTCTAAATAAATCACCAAACAGCCAGATACGTGTCAATCACTGCGCTGAAGCACAGCGGCGCTTTCAGCTAGCAATCACATACTAAAGAAAAATGCTGAATGCAAGCTACAGTGCTCAAGAAAACTCCCACAATGCACCTTAAGTTCATTGTGTGCTACCAGATACTCAATCCACCTTTGACATTTGAAATGTCCTGTCCTGTCCCTTCATTAGGTCCTGTGCCTCAGTCAGATCTGATGTTTTGTTCAGGTACTGTGCCTCATTCTGGTCCTGTGCCTCGTTCAGGTTTGATGTGTTGTTCAGATCCTGTGCCTCATTCTGGTCCTGTGCCTCGTTCAGATTTGATGTTGTTTTCAGGTCCTGTGCCTCGTTTAGATTTGATTTTTTGTTCAGGTCCTGTGCCTCGATCAGGTCCTGTGCCTCGATCAGGTCCTGTGCCTCGTTCAGCTCTGGCGTTGTGCCGGAGATGCTCCGGAACTGACTGACACTTTCAAAGCAAAATAACGAACCACAGCAAGGTGACGACATTATTGTTGCCAATAATCGAACCAATAGGGTGTGAGCGCTGAGGGGTGGAGCCAAACACACACTTCAAAACTGAAGGCTGGTTCGACTTTCTCCACAACACACAGCATTAAACAGACTCACACTTAAACGCAGCGACACGCACACACCACAAACACGGGTCAGACACAAACGTCAAAGCGCAGAGCTTCCAAGAAAAAAAAAAGACAAGCGAACACACAACCGCACAACAGCCTCACAGCCATCCAGACACACACACACACACACACACACACACACACACACACACACACACACACACACACACACACACACACACACACACACACACACACACACACACACACACACACACACACTCCTGTAAACATGGCCACATAGCGCTCTGCACCGCTGGGAAGGAAAAATAGCTGTTTGTGTATCACCGTACACCCAGCAGCTCAGAGAGTGTGTGTGTGTGTGTGTGTGTGTGTGTGTGTGTGTGTGTGTGTGTGTGTGTGTGTGTGTGTGTCTGTGTGTGTTGCTCTTGTTAGCTCATGCACACATATTATCTTGACACCGTCCACATGTTGCATTGCTCCCCAATCAAAGACAAACACGGCGGAGAGGTCAAGTTTGGCGTCAACCTCGGTTGTCTCTTCCCGTGGGCGGAGCCTGTCTGTCTGTGTTAAACCCTCTTCTTGCTCCTCCGTCAGCTCAGCACACGGCAACACAACACGCGTGTCAGTCAGAACCGCTCAGCGATATCCCATCATCGCCGCTGAGTCACGGAAAAAAGCTTGATGGAGTTTTTGTCAATGAAATTAACAGTATCACTGACAACCAACTCACACACACACACACACACACACACACACACACACACACACACACACACACACACACACACACACACACACACACACACACACACACACACACACACACACACACACAGTGACTGTTTGGGAAAGTAATCACATCTCATTAATCATGGGAATTAATTGTAACCAGAGAAACACATCATACATCCACAACCTGCAGCCATTTGCTTTGGCACGTGTGTGTCTATGCCTATGTGTGTGTGTGTGTGTGTGTGTGTGTGTGTGTGTGTGTGTGTGTGTGTGTGTGTGTGTGTTATGGAGTTGGGCAGCGTGGCTTAAGCCAGAAAATGTGCTTGTGTGATTTTTGATTTTGTGAGTGAATGTTTACTTGGCGTGTGAGGGTGTCAAAATGTGGTCAGAATGAGTGTGTGTACATGGATTTGTCAATTGTGTGTGTGTGTGTGTGTGTGTGTGTGTGTGTGTGTGTGTGTGTGTGTGTGTGTGTGTGTGTGTGTCTGTGTGTGTATGTAACATTTGAGCGTGTGTGCGACTATTTGCTGAATAAATGAGGAATGTCCTGTCGAGGCCTGTGGACACATATTAGATGAGTGTTGGAGGTGTTTCCCTTTCAAAGTGTGTGTGTATGTGTGTGTGTGTGTGTGTGTGTTTGTGTGTGTGTGTGTGATCACAGAGGACATGATTAGTTTCCTTCATTAGGCTAAATGCTGGGCTTCATTCCATGGCAAATATCGGACCATGGAAATGAAAGACATTCACACACACACACACACACACACACACACACACACACACACACACACACACACACACTAGTCTTATTACTGGTAACACGGGGCTGCAGGGAGAACGGAGGACCAGCGGTGGATGGAAGGAGCGACAGAAGGAAGGAGGGGAGGAAGCGAGGCATTATGTACCCATAATGCTTCTGTCTGCGGTCTGAAGCCTGTACTTTGTTTTGAGCCGCCGCCAGAGCTGAGGGAGCTGACCCGACTCCTTCTCCTGACACTGATCACTTCTTGCTGTGCTAGAGAAAACACTTAAGCTCTCAGAGGAACAGGTAATTTCCAGAGCTCTAAAAAGAGTCTATATGTGAACTTTGGAAAACTGAAATCATTAGTCTGAGGTCAAAATCTGGCATTATGGGGATTAAACTTCTGCTTTGTTCACGTGAAACATGGTTAGAGTCGACTCAGCTGCGGGCCGATGGAGGTTTACGACAGCTTGGATCTCATTGTGTAGATTTTGGATGTCGTCTCTCTAACAACTCCTCAACCAGCGGCTCAACGCGACGATAAATAAAGCTTTTATCTAAATGGAGTCCAACAGTCAGAGCTCATGAAATAATGAAGGAATAACGTCTCACTGTGGGGGAAAACCTTTCATATTAGCTTATTATTTAACTTCCATCTGACTTTTCTGTCTACATCACAGTTAAACTGAGCATGAAATGATCATTCCTGATGTAAATGACGACCAAAACCACCAAAGAATGAAGGCTGTTCTCCTTCAGAAGGAATGTGTGTGTGTGTGTGTGTGTGTGTATGTGTGTGTGTGTGTGTGTGTGTATGTGTGTGTGTGTGTGTGTGTGTGTGTGTGTGTGTGTGTGTGTGTGTATGTGTGTGTGTCTCACACATGTGCAGAAGAGTACAGTCAGTTTTTATAGGTGGTGACAGCTGACGACCCCCCTCACCCTGACCTCTGACCTGTGGCTCTGACTCCTGGACCCCCCGGCTAATTGACACGTCTCCTCTGATAAACTCTGTCTCTCACCCCCCCCCCCCAAACACCCCCAACATGGGGTGTTTGGGGGAGGGGGGGGGTGGCAACAAAGGAGTCCCATGTTTCACACACAAACTAACCCGCCCTGTAGCGTTATGCTAACAGGCTAAACAACTAGCTAATGCTGCAGCTGGCTGTCCATCAATTTTGTATTAAATGATGTTTGTGGGTGTGGGGGGGGGGGTCAGCCTCCAGATGCTCCACTGCTAATCAGTAGCTTTGCGACTAGCATAGGATTAGCTTGTTACCTCAAACATTTTGGTTTCTTTTGACATAGAAACATTCATTTGGTCGTGAATTATGTGTGTTGGATTGTCTGAGTGTGAAACAGTGAAGTGAGGGAGTGAACGGAGGAGTGAACGGAGGAGTGAACGGAGGAGTGAACGGAGGAGTGAACAGTGCGCCGCTGTCTCACATGTGTTACCTATTGGCTTTGAATGGGACCAGGAGACACAGAAAGAGGGGCCTCCTCTTCCCAGTCCGCCCGTGGAAAAGTATACTCTACAATTCATTGCTTCCTTCTCGCCAAATTAAAGGTCCCTTGTTTAAAGAAAAATGGGAAAAAGGGTGGAGTGTGAGGGGATTGGAGGGGGAGTGGGGCAACAAAGGGGGGCTTTCACTGCGCAGCACTACGGGCCCGATCGTCCCACAGCATCGCCTCACATCTGAAAGGCTGCGCAACAAGGAGAGCTTTAAACGCTCAGGTTTGTGTTGTAGTGTGTAAAAGTGTGTTTTTATTCAAAAGTGAGTTTAAGTCTTTCAAAGGAATCAAATCCACCAGAATGAGATTATTTAGTGAGAAATTTTATCAAATTGAAACCAAAAATCCCCCCTCAATTCTTTTAAGATGACAAATCTAAGCTCTGGGACGACGTGTGTGGAGTGTGATGTGATGTGATGCAGGAACGTCTCGTCTTTTATTTTTTGACTCTTCTCTCAGGATGTTAAACAAAGGTCCAACCTGTTCAGAGCCGAACCCCCCAACCCCCCATGAATGAACCCCTGAACCGGTCGCTGCATAAAACGCACTGATGAACGGTTCTATCCCATCACAGAGCTGCCCCTGCCTTAATGTGAAAAGCAGTGTGTGTGTGTGTGTGTGTGTGTGAGTGTGTGTGTGAGGGGAGGGGGGGTGGTCCCCCCAACTGCACTTCCTACTCCGACCTCCCAAAGGAAGAGAGTTCCTTCCTTCTGGAAGTTTCCCCAAGGAGCCCGGGTCCAAATGGACTCTACAGTACACACACACACACACACACACACACACACACACACACACACACACACACACACACACACACACACACACACATACACACACACACACACACACACACACACACACACACACACACACACACACACATCTGGGTTTCTACCTCTACAAGGATGTCTGTTTTGTTGATGGCTATCATAGCGCCCCCCATCCCTCACCCATCCCTCCCCCTCTGATGACACAGATGGACTCTCAGGATGGTCAGGATGGTTGACCCCCCCCCCCCCCACTGATGTCCACTATCCGCTCTCACTGGTGCCAGGAAAGGCTTCCAGGTCTTTGACCTTGCCCCTGACCTTCAGCCCCCCCGCCTGATCCCCTGGACTAGCGTGAATCTGATGGAGCATGGGGTGGGGGGAGGCCGGGGGGGGGGGACGACAGCGTGTGATTCCTCCTGACATCCACACTAAATTTATCAGGCTAAAGAGCGAGTCACCCGAGCCTCTGACAGGCCTTCACGGCTGTTGTAAGGTTTAACCCCCCCCCACACCTGAACGTTTGCTTCGCTGCCAGGCAACGCCGCGCGGAACGCCGTCCTCATCGCCACCCGTACTCGCCCCCCAGCGCCAAGAATAGCAGATCAGATAAATCCGCTGCGGAGACATTAGTGGAACATTACACACACATTAAACAGCCCGACATCTCATCAGCGCTCCGTCGACAGAGCGACGGCTGGCGGGGGGGCGTGATCGACGCGTGGTGGGTGGGGCTTAGTTGGCACCCGCCAGCGGTTTCGGTACCGGAGTGCCGCTTCCTAAAAATGTTGTTGACAAGCAGGATTTGAAGCAGGCAGGAGGGTCAGGGCGGCGCCGGAAGGACCCGTGAGGTCATCCTTCCGCCTGTCAGCGTTCACCCGTGTGAACGAGTCCGCGCCACAACAAACACGCTGACGAGCAGCCATTAGGCTGTCGTCGCGGCAACAACAGGCCTTCATTGAGGTGTTCTTAATAACAGTGCGGTGACGCGATCGCTCCTTGGGCTAAGGGCGAGAAGTCAAAAACAGATTCACTGATTCGTCCTCCGTCTTCCCCCTGCTGGGTGTGTGTGTGTGGGGGGGTGGGGGTGGGGAGGGACGTCCCTCCAGGTTCCTTCTTTTCATCCACATGAAGAACAGGAGGATGTGACCGAACACGCGTCATAAATCAGGGGGAGATGTAAGACATGCGGCCCATTAAAGGGACTTCCTGACACCAGAGCGCCGCCTCAGGCTGACAGTCATCACCGCTTTGATTGTTCAGATCATAATTAAGATGGAATCAGATTTAAGCTCCCGTTTCCTCCCGTCCGCCGCACGTTTATCCACAAGGAGAGCGTCCCATTGACCTGGAGCTGATTTAGCGAACGTAAACCTCAAGGCTGTTGCATCATGGGTGTGGCTGCGTCACGCTGGAGGTGTGGAAACGATGACTCTGAGGCAGCGGAGATACACGACGGGTGTGTTTACATGTTAGGAGTGACATGCACACAGGTGTGTGTGTGTGTGTGTGTGTGGTGTCTGTGATCCCAGGTGGGCTAAGAGGAGAAGGAGAACAACAAAAAGGGATGCAGCACCAGGAAAGAGGAGAAGGAAGACACTCTCCCTTTCATCTCTCTTTCATCCCCCCCTTTTCAAACCAGAGAGAGAGAGAGAGAGCTCCACCCCTCCAGCAACCCCCCCCCCCCTACTTCCATCTCCCCTCCCACTCATAGGTACTGTTTGATGCCTTTCAAAGTCAACTTTGTGTGTGGTGTGTGTGTGTCTACTGGTTTGGCATGGCTCCTAATCACTTTTGAGTCACAGACGGTTAAACAGAAGGCGTCTGAATGGATTTGTTCTCTGGGTTTTATGGGTTTCTCCATAGGAATATATATCATTATATCATCAGGAGCAATCTGATTACTTTAGAGGTGAGGAAAGAATGAATGCTTACTGCATCTTTTAATGTCTGGAGAGGAACGCTGTCCTTCACATCTCTGGACAACCATCAGGTGCATCATGGGTGTTAAAAACAGTCAGCGTTATTTTATCTAATGTCTCGGGAAATATTTAATGTCATATATTATTATATTTAATATTTGTGCTGCAAAAACATCACAAGTTGAACAAATATGGCTGTTTCTTGTCTCTTAATGATTCCTGTCTGAGGAGGCGGGGCTTAAGGACTGGTCTGGACATGGCGCTGCCCACACGTTTGAAGAGCCAGAGGCTCGGAGGTTTCACTGACAAGCAAAACTAATCAAAGATCATTTTCCTTTTGGTTTTATCGGCCATGTCGGGGGGCAGGCGACCAATCAGAGACCAGAAAACCGAGCATCAGTAATCAGAGGACCCCCCGCTGCTCCAGCTGTGTTAGAAAGAGGAGAGAAGGATGAACTGAGAACAGACGGAAGAGAAGAAGAAGTGAGAGCGAGACACCGCAGACATGTCGTCCAATCAGACCTGACAACGCTCATCCGGCAAACACCGGACGCGGTCTCATGTCTCGTCTCCAACACCGTCAGACGTGATGATGATGATGATGATGATGATGAGACCGACTGAAAGTCGCCCTTCTTCAGCTACACTTTAAGGTTTAGTCCATGAAAACGACAACACTTCAGAACACATCAACGCTGATGCTACAGACGTCCCACCAGGAACGCCAAAGTGAGGCATGACGCACTTCCTGTATGTTAAAAATAACCCAGCTGACAGCTCCAAAGCCCGAGCATACCCACAATGCATCTGCCCAACCAGATTTATTGTTTGATTTCATCTTTTGGCAGCGAGCAGAATCCGGACCATGCTGACTCTGCAGGCCCCGGGCCAAGGGGAGTCGAAGCGGCGTGTCGGAATAACGGATGACACGGAGCCGGATGGCGTGAGGGCAGGGGGGAGGCTGGATTACAGCGGTGCGAATGATGGGGAGCAGGTATCGATGTCAGGATTTACAGGCCGGCTGGGACGTACTGCTGGAGCGATGGATCCCGACACCGGTTGGGGGGAGGACAAGCTCAGCTGAAGACGGTCTCTCCTACCTTTCCTGGCCTTCTTGGACGGCTGCTTCTTCTTGATGAACTTGGTCGCCCCCTGGGGAAGGTCCAGCTCCCCTCCGTCTGCAGCTCCTTCTGCAACGGGTTCGACTCCTCCTGAGGGAGGAAACAGGTTCCTTCAGTAACAACGGAATCAGACGAACAGAAAAGCATCAGAAAGAACAGCAGGGAGCAGCGGTGCGTCGGCTCGGCCGCCACGTAGCGCATCGCCTGTTGAATTGTTATCTCGACTACGATTACGTTTCCCCGTAAGTTCTAGTTTCCTGCAAACCATAATAAGAGTTGTCCTCGGCAACTCTAACCAGCTAACTCTAACCAGCTAACTCTAACTAGCTAGCTGTAGCTGCTGCAGGGACCCTTCAGCCAATCAAACGTGGTTGATCGACGCATCCAGCTTTTATTACAGTTCACGTAGAGAGAGATTATTTTGCGTAGGATCATCTGGTTGCCATACGCGCTATTCTACGTTGTTCTAGATTTCAAATTTCAGAGCAGAATCAACTGGAGGTCGTCACGACAACGGTCAACAACAACAAGAGAAAACGATTTCACGACATTGTGACTGAAAGAGCTTCAGTATTTATCACCTGATTCTTCTGGAGTAGAATTATTGAACATATGGTGTGTGTGTGTGTGTGTGTGTGTGTGTGTGTGTGTGTGTGTGTGTGTGTGTGTGTGTGTGTGTGTGTGTGTGTGTGTGTGTGTGTGTGTGTGATGAAATCCCGGTTAGAATCCCAAGGATCAGTCTGGATTAGGAGCTCCTGAGGCCGATGAATTGGATGCCTTGTCTCTCCTCTCTGTCTCCTCTTCACCCCCTCCTTCTTCTTCATCTTCTCTTCCCCTTCTCCCGCTGCTCCTCACTCCTCTTTTCATCCTTTTCCCCTTCTCTACCTTGATCCCCCTTTTCCTATTTTTTTCTCTTTCCCTCCTCCCAAACTTTCTCCTTCCACAGCGTCTACTTTCACCACAATTTCTCTGAACGTGTTCTACACACACTTCATGTGTCATGTCCGTCGTTGTGTCTACATTAAGGCGTCTGAGAATGTGTGTGTGTGTCGCCTTCTCCCCCACTTGTCTGTCTCTGTGAGCGTCTGTGTG
>NC_090784.1:21865000-21907500 GCF_040054535.1 Antennarius striatus | reverse complement strand
ATGGAGGTACTGGAGCCTCAAACGCATCGGACGGCTCATCCTCACCCCGGGTCACATTCTCAGATGAAGTGAAAACATTTCCCTGATGAACTCTTCACAGAAACACTGAATGCGTCCCTTTCCCCCCCCAGAAACATGACAAACACCGAGCATTCCAGCATTAGAAATATAACACGGGACGAGCAATGAATCACAGCGAGCTTCTCCGAGGGTCTGATTGAGGGCAGCGACTCTACAACACCCCCATTTATCCTGCTCCGCCTGTGTAAACAGCTTTACGAGCATCGGGTCCGCGGCTCCTTCATTCCAGCTCCGTCAGCACGTTGATTTACTCTCATTTACATTAGCTTGAATTCACCCCCCAACAACTTCATCAAAATGTTGTTTTTAAAGCCCATGTGGTCGCCAGCGGGATGAAAACCAACGCCGTGTTCGCCGTACGATCGATGGAGGCCTCGAAACACCGTGTCAAGGTCGTCGCTGCTGAACACAGATGACCAGGTGAACTCCGACCTCCAGGGACGGGGTCGATCCCCCCCCCCACCCCATCCCTCCATCATTAGCAACGACAGACGGGTGGAGATGAGCGCAGCCGCCGGGACGGGCGATGACAGGACGAGACGGATGGAGACGAGGACGACAAGAAAGGACACGCCGGACGGAGAGAAACGGGAGATGAACGGGGGAGAGAGAGAGAGGAGGTGAAAGCAGATCTGGGGCTAATGGATGAGTGTGTGTTCGGATAAATGAGTGATCCGCAGGCCGGAGCGCCAAACAGCAGTTTGTCTGACAAATGGATCCAGTGCTCGCCATCCGATACTGGGAAAACAGAGACAGAAGGCTCTAAAGCGAGGAGTGTGTGTGTGTGTGTGTGTGTGTGTGTGTGTATGTGTGTGTGTGAGCGAGACGTTTTGATTCGTGTAACACTAAACTACAAACGTAGTGAAGACATGACAACGACGTAAAGACCATCAAAGGTGAACTCTGGACTTGCTCTGTCTGGTTTCCGTGGTAACCTGATGACGGGTGAACCCTGACAGCCTCTTGGGTGTCGTGTCACTCACACCTCACCAGGAGAACAATCAGAGAAGACAAAGACATGATCACGTGACCTCCTCGTCTCATTGGTGGATGAACTGACGAATGGATGGAGAGCGTTTTGGTCATGTGACCTGAAGTCTGCAGGTCAAGGAGGCCTTTCATTCCAGACGGGAAGAAGGTGTGAGAGCCTGAACACGAAGCCCAAACCCCAGGACACGAGATCCACACTGTGTGACACACACACACTTCCTCCACCTCAAGACACACACGGAGGCCTGACCACACTCCCCCAGGGTGTGTGAGTGTGTGAGTGTGTGTAAGTGTGTGTGTGTTGATAAAAGGCCCGAGGGCCAGTGAAGGGCTCCATTGTTGGCAGCAGCTCAGCTCTACACACACTCTGATTGATGCCAGCTGAGAGGACACAAAGACACATTTAGCCTGGACACACACACACACACACACACACACACACACACACACACACACACACACACACACACACACACACACACACACACACACACACACACACACACACACACACACACACACACATTAGGTGCTCACTGCAGGTCAGCAGATGAACTGCTGTTGACCTTAAACAACCTGGTTAGGATCTGGTGAGGTCAGAGACAGACAGACAGACAGACAGACAGACAGACAGACAGACAGACAAGACATCAGATCCAGAGGCGACTGTGACGCCTCTAGAATGATCCAGAACTTCTTCTGAACCAGGTCTTGGTGAACTCTGAGCTCTCCTCGGGATCTTCATCCCAGGACGTCTGACCTTCATCTTCCTCACAGATGGAGATGTTTTCTTCCAGGATTCCTGACCCTGTGGACCAGGAAGTAAACTGCCCCCAGAGCATCACCGAGCCCCCTCTACGCTTCATATAGGGAGGGATGCATTAGCATTATCTTCATTAGCTTCAGCAGACATGGTTTGTATGTGTTTGGTGATGTTTCATTTCTATCTTGAAGGAATGTGATGAAATGCTCCTTCCTGACCTGCATTCATCCCGACCACAGACACCAACACAACACTTCCCTGTTCCTGGACCCACAAATCACACACCAGTCCTGTTTGTAAATCAGCGAACACAAACGCACCACAACCACAGGAAATGCACTGAAAGTAAACGAAAAAGTCACGGCCACCCTCATCTACAGAGACGCGCTGAGAGTTCACACAGAATGTGTGAAACTGTTGTTTGGATGAGGGCGGGAACAGACCGGCTGAAGAGCCAATCACAGAGCAGGGACAGCAGGATGATTTAAGGAGACGTTTGAAGTTGCTTGTTCACAAGTGGTAACGAACAAAACAAAACAGAACATCAGCGAGAATCAAAGACACCAAATAATTGGTGTCTTTGTTGTTCTGAAGCAAATACTTCAGAACAACATTGTGGGACCAGCGTGAACCCTGCCTGGCTGTGATTGGTCCAGAGTCGGTCCTGCTGGGATGAACTGAGTCAAAGTTTCCAGAGCAAAGTCTTTGAACGCATCTCTTAAAAATAGAATCTGTGTAGTGGATTAGTTTTAGCTCTGCTCTGATCCGTTTGTGTCCATATCAATACATTAAACCTAGATGATGGTGATAAAGCAAATACATCTCATAAAGGAGAGAGAGAGAGAGAGAGAGAGAGAGAGAGAGAGAGAGAGAGAGAGAGAGAGAGAGAGAGAGAGAGAGAGAGAGAGAGAGAGAGAGAGAGAGAGAGAGAGAGAGAGAGAGAGAGAGAGAGAGAGAGAGAGAGAGAGAGAGAGAGAGAGAGAGAGAGAGAGAGAGAGAGAGAGAGGAGCTGCAGAGCTGACAGATTAGATGCTTCCTGCTCAGTTAGCCACAGCAAGTAGTGTGGATGAAGTCCAAGCCACACTCGCACACACACACACACACACACACACACACACACACACACACACACACACACACACACACACACACACACACACACACACATCTGTTTGGCAGGGAGCGACGTGGCAGAACACATCCCTCGTTCCCTGGATGATGATCTGACCAGGGGAAAAGAGAGATGAAGGGAGGTGAAGACGTGGAAAATTAAAGATGGAAGAAAGGACAAGAAAGTAAATACATTTCTTCAGCAGCCAATCAGGGAAATGCCACAGTCCAAACTGGCCAATCGGAGGCAGAGATGGGCGGGTTATGGGTGATTAAAACAATAAATGGATCAATAATCACCTGTTCACTCCCAGTGCATCAGTCTACATCAGGGCACTGACATTTGGTTTATTTGTTTATTGTTGTTGTTGTTTGACAGACAACAAACAAACAAAAAATAAACTAACTAACTAACTAACTAACTAACTAACTAACTAACTAACTAACTAACTAACTAACAACAGTCACTGGAGGTGAGAAACAACCTGAGAGGCTGAAGGAAATGAAGGAGCAGCAGCAAGGGAGGGAGAGGATGGAGAGAAGAAAGGAGTGAAGAAAACATTAGAAAGGTTCACCTTAGGGTCAGGTGTGTGTGTGTTTGTGTGTGTGTGTGTGTGTGTGTGTGTGTGTGTGTGTGTGTGTTCCATCTTAATTAACGAGTCAATTAGGGTCTCAGTTTAATGATGGATAGAATCACAGAACCCATTTCCCCTGGAAGGATGACTCATACACACACACACACACGCACACACACACATACACACACACACACACACACACACACACACACACACACACACTGGAACACGCCACCGGCTGGCTCCAGGCTCTGCAGCAGTCCGCTATGCTAGCAGCCGCCACTAACATTAGCATGTCTGCAGCTGGAGGATCCTGCAGACCAGGATTCTCCTGCGATAACCTGCTACATGCTAGCTTAGCATTTTCCCCAGAACTAGCAACACAGCTTCAGCTTTGTTTCAGGTAAGTGAAACACAAAACGAGGCCGCCGGCGCTCGAGGAGGAAAACAAGCAGCAGACGTGGAGACGCAGATCTGGAGGAGCAGCGATGGAGCGATGGGCTCGTCTGATGGACCGCCAGCAGACAGACAGACAGACGGTAACCGCTACTGTCTGTGGTCAAAACAAGAACACAAACACAGCACTGATAACACCGTCTGTCTACACCCCCCCAGATAAGACAAAGAGAAGGTCGCTGGAGATGCAGAGGAAGATGGAGAGAGTGAAAGAACAAGACAAAGACGGGCTGCTGTTTACTCAAGCAGAGGTAAAAGGGGGATGAGCTGATAGGATCTGGCAACCCAACCGGATCCAACCTCTGATGGCTTATCACCAGCTCAGGAACGCAACCCCCGCTGCCTCGTCCACGATGGTCCACGCCCATCCCAACTCAGACACGCCCACTGGACCATCAACCCGTCTACTGCCGCGTTATGATGACATCACAGGTCGACCTTCAGCTAAAGGAATCACATCTGTCTGAAGATACCGTTTCACATCACAAAGTGACCTCTGACCTCCAGAGACCGATCAATCCATTTTTGATTCCGACTCCACCCACAGGTGACATCAGAGGTGACATCACACAAAAAAAGATGATTTGAATATTGTTGTCATTTAAAGTTTTTTAGTTTTTTCCTTATGACTGGAAAAGACTACATATTAGTTTTTTTGTTGGTGACAAACCAAACAAATTTGCATGCAATTTAGCAGAAGGGTGGGGCTAGTTCCAGGAAAACAGTCTTTGACTACTTCCTAAAGCTATAGGGGCGTATTTAGATTCTTTCAAAACTCAGGAAAAAAAACCGACTCGACCAATTTGTGAGGAGAAGAAATGGGTTGGGCAAAAAAATATTTTGATTTTTGGCGAAGCTGTTTAAATTTGTTTGTTTGCAGTAACAAAGCTACAAATAGATTCGCCGAATCAAACTCAACCAACATCCAGGAAGTCACTCGAGTCCTGCAGCTGAGAGTTTCCGTGTGATTCTGTAAAACCAGGAAAAGGAGGACGTAAATCTCACACCTCATCAAACTTCACTGATAATCCCAGGTGGGATTAGACGCTGGATTCCACGGTACTTTGACGCTCTTTGGTGGGGGGGGGGGGGGGGTGATGGATGTAGGAGCCGCAGAAACGAATGCTCGTTCTGATGTTTAACAAGATGAGTGTGAGCCAATCGTCTCCAATGTGAGAACACAAGGAGTGAGAAGGTGTCTGGGGTCGCCTGGCGGAAAAAAAAAAGTCTCCTTTTTGGTGAACGCCTCCCTTGTCAGAGGCGCTTTAACAGGCCGTCGTTCAGTGGCGCTCAAACATGGCGGCGTGATTTATGAGGCTGTCCCGCGCCGTCAAAGCGCTGATGTTTTCTCTGGGACGGAGTCGAGAGAGAGAGGGAGGCCCTCTGCTTTTCTTTGACACGCGTGTTCACACGGTCATGAACAAAGAGCTTTATTCTCCTCTGATAGGTCGTGTGTGAGAGAGGCAGCCCCGCCTCCGCCCCCGATGCCCCTCCCTCGGTGATGAATATGTCTCTTTTTCAGCTGTCAGGGGGTGAAATACAGGCAGGATGAAACACAAACACACCGCTGGACGACACCTCTACACACCGGGACACGCACACACACACACACACACACACACACACACACACACACACACACACACACACATAAAGCTTCCAATCGATCAGTGAGTCAAGAGAAAATGAACTGATGAGTAATGTGATGTCAGAGGTCAAATAGAAGGTCAAACAACACAAATGACGATTATGTTTCATTCATTCCAAGACATCACACACCTTTAATAAATTGATGTTATAGTCCTGCACACACACACACACACACACACACACACACACACACACACACACACACACACACACACACACACACACACACACACACACACACACACACACACACACACACACACACACACACGTTTCTAAAAACCTTTACGGAACCAGAATCCACATGTTCTCTATTTCTATCTCACACTTACGCACACACACAGACACACACACACTGAGGTCGGTAGGTGCGTTCATGCGCTGGGTGGTCCTGAGGCCCTGGAGGCCCCAGACTGAGCAGGGGACTAAATTACAAAGCGCGACCCACCACAGTGACACCCAACCTGGGATTAACACCCAGGCTGGCTCCCAAGCCACCAAGAGCCCCGGGCTGTGGGGGGCTGACCTCAACAGGTTCAAAGGTGATGTCACACACACACACGCGCACACACACACACACACACACACACACACACACACACACACACACACACACACACACACACACACACACACACACACACCAGAGTGTTCAGGCCCACCCAGGACTGAAATAATGAGGGGGTTTGGTCAGTCCAACTGGATGCAGGACCAGACGGGTCCAGAAATATCCAGATTGTGTCTACATGTACATCTGAACCAGTTCACACCTGGTCTCATCTGGGCCGCCACACCAGCATGTATTTAGTGCCAAATTAGCAGTTAGCTCTTTAGCACCGGCAGCATTCTGCAAATCCATCAAAAATCTGATGACTTTTACTTCATCAAGAACAAACCTCCAAAATAAAACCTCTGTGTCTGTATTAATTAAATACTTCCTGTTTAAACATCTGGAGGCATCACATCACCTGTACGGGGGGGGGGGGGATCGCACACATGTACACACATACACACATACACACCTCATAAAGAGGCCTGATACAGCTGTTTGAAATGTGGTCAGGGTCAAAGTTCAGATACATTCACACCACACACTCTCTCTCTCTCTCACACACACACACACACACACACACACACACACACACACACACACACACACACACACACACACACACATACACTCTGACGAACTCCCGAAGAGACCCAGTGCGCACACACACGACACACACCATCAGTGAGAGTTTATTAATAGCATGTGATCCGACTTAACCCACGGGCCGTTTTCACCAGAGCAGCTGCAAAGGGTGTGTGTGTGTGTGTGTGTGTGTGTGTTCAGTTTAAATCTTCCCCAAAAGCCAAAATAAATGTGAACTCTGTAGGTACGTCAGAGTTCATCCACACACACACACACACACACACACACACACACACACACACACACACACACACACACACACACACACACACACACACACACACACACACACACACACACACACACACACACACACACACACACACACACACACACACACACACACACACATCAGATCTGTTTCTGATATTTTATAATGAGATTCTCATGTTGGAACCAACAGGTGATGTCATGTTCGACTCTTCAGCGTCAAGAACAACAAAACACACAACCAGGAAATGTATGACGCAACTCAAGGAAGTGTGTGACGCAACTCAAGGAAGTGTGTGACGCAACTCAAGGAAGTGTGTGACACAACTCAAGGAAGTGTGTGACACAACTCAAGGAAGTGTGTGACACAACTCAAGGAAGTGTGTGACACAACTCAAGGAAGTGTGTGACACAACTCAAGGAAGTGTGTGACACAACTCCACATGATGCTGGATGAGTTGGGAGGTTCGTCACCACACGTGACAACACAACACAAACACACACTGAACACAACTCCTGTCTCTCCTGTGATCACCTCAAGCTATTTACAGACATTTCTCTACATATACACGCTTCACTGCCAGTGTGTATGTGGTCTGTGGTGTGTGTGTGTGCGCGCGCATGTTTGTCTGTGTGTGTGTGTGTGTGCAGTGTTTAGTCTGAAGCCATATTTAGTCTTTCTGGGCCAGTGAGGAGGCCTATAATCACACAGAACCTTTCTCTCTACTCATTACACACACACACACACAGACATACACACACACACACACACACACACTCACACACACACACACACACACACACACACACACACACACACACACACACACACACACACACACACACACTGGCCTGTCATTAACAGTTCATACTAACCTCCCAGGCAGCACATGTGCACAAGCATATGGCATGCACACACACACACACACACACACACACACACACACACACACACACACACACACACACACACACACACACACACACACACACACACACACACACACACACACACACACACACACACACACACACACTTCGTGGACATGCATAAAACATGACGCGGGTAACGGTGAGTGTGTGTGACTGGCGTGCAGGTGATCACACAGGTGTTCTGGGGGCGGGACTATCCCTAAATGGTCCGTGTCGGTTTTGTGCCACTTTTTTGTCAGGGCGGGGCAGAGGGGGGCGGGGTCTGGCCGTGGTGCAGATTTCAGGTCCTCGGAGGCTCGTCTGGGGGCTTTGATGACTCGTCTGGGGGCTTTGATGACTCGTCTGGGGGCTTTGATGACTCGTCTGGGGGCTTTGACGACTCGTCTGGGGGCTTTGACGACTCGTAGGGACGCTTTGATGACTCGTCCGGGGGTTTGATGACTCGTCGGGGGCTTTGATGACACTCTGTCATCTGCTTCTTGTTGGTTTCTTTGTTTCCACACCAGGAAACAATCGACAAGAGAAATCAGGACGAAACCCGATGACCAGCCGGGTTTTGCAGCTTGTGAACGGAGAACAAAAAGACATGATGTCAGGTTCATTAGGAGGAAGCCGCAGCCGCTGCTGATCGTCTTTGTGAACAATCTCAGCTGGAAGGAAAACCGGCGATCACAGAAGAAGCCACAAAAACAAGAAGGATTTGGTTTATGAAATTGTTTGACTCCTTAGCGATTAAAATAAATTACGAGCCTGTTTGGTTGCTAAATAATGAAGGGAGAACCACACACTGATGTTTCTGTTGAAATGTTCTCAGGCTCTGATGAGTCTGCTAGTAATTAACCGTCATGTCATGAGAAACATGATTTTGTCGAGTGTAATCAAAGGATAACAGCATTTTAATGTTTAATGCCGTTTATCTGGATGCCACTAATATAAACAACATGGCGGTGATGGTCGTCATCCGGAACCATCGGAGCGGCAGAAAAAACACAAAAAGCCAAGTTTCTTTGATCATGTGATTTATCAGTTTCAGCTGCCTCCATGACAAACAGCTGGATCTCCTCCCGGCTCGTCGGCGAGGTGGGGACAGTAAAGCTAACACACCCTGAGTGCTGTTGGCTTTGCTGAAGCAGGAGAAGAGCTGTTAAAACACGTTATGTAAGTGCGAGTGTGTTCAGCTCTTTACCTCAAGCAGAGATACAGCAGGGCTTCATCTCACGGCTCCGATTCAGAAAATCAGCTTCGCTGGAAACAACGCATGTCGTTTTTCCAAACCTGGTTAGCATTTAGCTTCATTTAGAGGCGCCAATAAAGTTTCATCACCATCAGCGATTGGCGGTAAAATAAGTCCAGAGGAGGCTGCAAAAAACCCCCCACTGACTGTAAATTGGCATCGCAAATAAACACACACACACACATACACACACACACAAACACACACAAACATGTATCGTTCAGGATTTTTTAATCCCAGAAAATCTGATGAACGTAAAGATTTTCCTGCAGCAGGAAAGGAGAAGAAAATATTTTATCCCAGGTTGGAACATGGAACACACACACACACACACACACACACACACACACACACACACACACACACACACACTGAGAGTGAAACACAAACACGTACTTATACCCTTGCACACCTACACACAACCTGGTGTCCCAACGGTCCGACGCTGAACCACACACTTGATGCAGTCCAGACCGAGGAGACCTGAGAGGCCAGCACACACACACACACACACACACACACACACACACACACACACACACACACACACACACACACACACACACACACACACACACACACACACACACACACACACACACACACACACACACACACACACACAGAGCGGGAGCCAGGTCTGAGGTGACGGTTTTGGTTGTGGTCCCAGTGAAAATGACACTAATTTGGAGTTAAGGGGTTTTGGCAAGCGGAGTCAAAAATCCCACAAACGCACAACTGTGGCGGCTGGAAGCTAATCGAAAGCTAAGACCTAGCTCCTGAGATGCTAACAGACCGCTAACAAAGCTTAATCACACCATCAAACACACTGGCGGCTTTGTAATGAGCGTTAAACACACACAGAATCACACTTTGGTAATCGTGAACACACACAAACACTGCAGACTAACTCCATAAACCACACTAAATAAGTTGTACCTATAAACACACCCTTGGCAGCAGTGAGTGTGTACCAGCGTGTGTGTGTGTGTGTGTGTGTGTGTGTGTTGCCCCCGCCATCTCTGTTTGCTTTTCTCTCAATGGCCTCCTTTGAAGGACAGAGGAGAGGAAGAGAGGAGCGAGTGAAAGCCGGAGAGAGCGAGGGAAAAAAATGAGGAGAACTCTGGGAATTCTCTGCAACAAGATAAATATCCTCGGCTTGGCGTCGAGAGGCCGCCGCGCTCTCTGACACACACACACACACACACACGGATACACGCGTGCGTGCATGCACACACATACACACACACATACAAATACACACACAAATGCACATATGCAAAGCACGCACTGATTGCAGAGTAAATCATCTTATAAATCGATCATTGTTTGTGAGGTGGAAGCAACAAACACACACAGACATACACACACACAGACACACACACACGTTGGCTTTTGAGAAAGTGAACCGATGGAGGTGATCTGTCATTTAGGGCCACAGAAACACACACACACACACACACACACACACACACACACACACACACACACAGACACACACACACACACACACACACACACACACACATAATTTTTTATGCTCTTCATCAGTGTCGACAAAGAAAACAGACAAATCTGATGTGGAACACTTTTGTAGGTCCTCTGTCAAATGTCTGGGACTAAAGACCAACACGATGATCATCATTTATAAAACACACTATAAAGCACCAACTGTGGTGAATTTAAAACCTCCTGGACACGCCCCTCTCAGATGGAACGGGTTCCACCAAATTCCCCCAAGAAATCTGTCACATTGTTTGTGAGCAATCCGACTGAAAACTGATAAACCGCTGAGATGTGACATCAAGTCTGAAGGGCTGCTGACTCAGCACTTCTTCTCACCATGACACGGGGGAATCTTCAATGCCCCAGAGTTTCTCTACGATAATGTTCACATTCTGACGCGTTGGCTTTGACTCGCTCGACATTTCATTTCATCTGCTTCCGGAGACGGAAACGTTTTTCAGCCTCGACCCACAAATCTATTCGTTCAGCTCCGACCAGACCAGCGTGTTCTGTTCCCCCGTGTGACGCTTCATCAGCCGCCAGCTGGGGCACATGGTTTCCATACGCCGACCGCAAGACATGCCCCCGTACTGGTGGACCACAAGACCCACCCCCGTACTGGCCGAGCCCCAGACCTGCCCCTATACTGGCCGACCACAAGACCCATTTTTTTAAGAACGCCGATTGGTTTGTCCATTCAGGTTAACACTGTCATGTGACCCTTGTGTGTGTATGTGTGTGTGTGTGTGTGTGTGTGTAACATACTGTATGCTAGCATGTCATGTCTTGTCCTCTCCCCGCCCACCTCCTCTTTGATCTCTGGTGTTTTTTGACGACTCGTCACTTTGACTGGTCTCCTACGACCTCCGTCGAGGAGGTTATGCTCGTTTTTTCTTGCAGAAACGAAGGAACTTTCTTTGAACCCGACCTTGCAGAGAGACGGTTCATGGTCCCGGACAGGAGAGGCCCACAGCTCCACAGAGTTTAGTTTTTTTGACTTTCCTCGACGCGCCGCTCGGCCTCGGTGGAGGTTCGTACCATTCTGCCTCTCTTTTGTTTTGTCTCCAGACTAGAAGTCATACTTCATGCATTTCATGCGTTTCCTCCCTCCATTCTTTCACTCCTCCAGACCAGAGTGCACAAATGGACGTTTTTAATCACCGCTCCACTGTGGTCTTTGACTCATACCGTACCCGTTTACAGTGTGGTCGCAGCGGCCGACAGCAGGAACCTCCACACGTCGTGTTGTGCACTGATTACATTTACTCTAGAGCCAAACAAAGGCTTCCTACGAGCGGACGAGAATGCAAACAGCACCCTGCTGCGGTTTTGTATGTTACAGTTGAAACCTCCCTTCCAGAAAGACGAGGCGGGGGGAATTTGGAAGCAACAACATGAGCTCAAAACTGACCTTTGACCCTGAGCTAACGAGCTGGGATCCAGGTACCGGCGGCGATGGATGAGGATGGAGCTGCGGGTTTCTCCATCCTCTCTACCAGGGGTGTAAAAGTCGGGCCTGGATTTTGGCACACGGCTATCAGACGGTTTAATTAAAGCTGCCGTCTGTAATCTGTGCTCCTCTAATCTCCCAGCGGGACAGCCTTCCAACATGGATGATTTATTAAATCTCCACTTGGCGCCCAGCAACAAGACACAATGAGAAATGACGCGGTAAGCATGGTGGGAAACTGTTCTTCATACACTCTCTGCTCCAATCACAGCTTGTGAGTTTTGGCATCTCAGAACTCTCTTTAATACCGCCTGAAGCAGCGCTTCTATTTACACGTACATACTCTCTCATTGTTCTTTCATTCCTCCATCAGGCCTGAAACTGACTTACAGTGTCTTTAATTCTCTCGTTCCCTTCATTCTGGTTTTAATTAGCTTCTCGTCTGTGATAGTTTGATTGTTTCCCTCTGTGCTTTATTTCCTCAGTAATTAATCAGCTGTTTGGTTCAGCTCTTTGTTAGGCCCCATTGTTCTTCATCGCCACCTCTTCTTCTTTTTGGCGATATTCTCGTTTATCTGATGTTTAAATTGAAAAATAAATTAATCGCTTGCAGGTTTTAGAGTTTTACAACTGTTAGCCCAGTGAGATGTCCAGATAATCAGAGCAGGTAAACTTTCTGCATTTTATTTTTCAAAAAATCTGCAGAATCTTAAAGGTAAAGTATTCTCGGGATGACCGTGATGATCAGGTAATTTTTAAAATTCAATTTAAAATTTAAAAGTCAATTTGTTAATGTTAATTTTGGTTCAGACTCTTCCTCCCCCTTCATTTTCTTGAACGTTTACTCTTCACTCCGCCTCTTTACGTCACTGATTACATCCCTCTTCAAAGCGGGATGTATTGTAATTGTCAGTGTCTGTGTGTTCGTTCTTTCATCCGTCAGTCCGTCCATCTGTCCATCCGTTAGTCCACCAAATATCTTCGCTACCATTGCAAATATATGGATGAAACAAGAAGCACATTACTCGGGCGGCAAAGGGGATGAAAATGAGATGACCTTGACCTTGGAAAAACTAGAGGGTCAAAATGTTAACATTTGTACACACAGGAACTGGATAAGATAGAAAGACAAGGTAGAAGGCCAGTGTGGGTAAGACTGCAGATCAAAGCTAGTGCTTTGATCAATGACAGTAGGTTGGAGCACTAGCTTTGATATTTGACCTATGCAAGTAGGTCAGGGTAAAATTTTGAATTCAGGGGTGTTACGGGATTGGTTCTTGTTGATTTTGAAGCGGCCAATGAATGCCTTTCAAACGACAAATGCTCTTCCATCTTCCTTCCTTGACCTCAGTGAAGTTTCTCTTCCTCTGCCAGAATCAAGCGACGGGATCTTTTGCATACTTCTGGTATACGTAGCAGACGGATGAAAGCGGATCAATAGAAAATAAATCAGACAATAAAAGTCATATTTGCCCTTTGATTCATTCAGCTGGGGGATCAGAGGACAGGAAGGAAAGGTAAGGAGGGAGGAGAACCTTTATGAGCCTCCCCACCTCCGTCTGTCTGATTTGGATCTTTCTTTTCATGTCACCTCCATCTCTGCTGCTTCATCTGCATTTCTCTTTCGTCTCTGTGGTTTAATATTTCACTTTGCTTTGCAATCCTTTATTTCTCACACCAGAATCTCTTTATGAGGTAAAAATCCACGGTAAATCGTTACCATCTTTACTGCATCATAAACTAAAGACATCAGGTTTTTTCTTACATATTTTCATCCTTGAATTTCTTTCCTTCTGACACATTTCAACCACATTTCCTTTTTAAAGACATCCTTTTTGGTACATTAAACACCCACACTTTATATTTCTGTCTTGTCTTTGTTGGATCACTTTTCATCTGTCAATCTCTTCCATCTTTCCATGCCTGTCAGCCTCTGATCCCCTCCTCGACGGTACCGTCCTCCTCCCACCCCTGACCACATCCACATGTTAATAATAAAGTCTCCTCCAGCTCCACCACATCTATGAGGAAATCCTCTGGCAGGTCATCTATGTCTGTCTGATAAAGAGCAGCGCAGATGCTTCACCCCTCGCTCGTCCCTTTCTTCCCTCTCTGATTGTTTTTCTATGGCTGCAGCTCAAAACGGGTCCAAAAATGTGTCCTGAACTTGCTGGAACCGATCTGGACTGTGTTGTTATGCCGTCCCACAACCGCTGTGCCATTTAATGAGCCCGAACCTGATTAAAATCTAGGAGAAGATAAATAAAATGAAACTCAACCCGATCGAGCCCAAGGGATGTGAGAGAAATGAGAGCCAGACTGTGCCCGAACCCATCTGGTGGTCAAAGGCGGGGCCGATGGGGTCTGGGCTGAGAACCAAAGTTCTTTCGCAGAACAGTTATCTGATCCCACTGATATTACAAACTAAATCGGAAACATTTGCTACCTGGATTTCAACAGAGGTCCAATTTAAATCTGAAATAATGAAATAAGGCTTTCAACAGCAGCTGATTTCGGTTATGTTCATAACAAATCAAAGGTGTTAAGCAGAGAAAGAGACCAAGAGAAAATTGCAGGAGGAAACTCTAAGAAATGGAACATAGTCAATTTGGAGATCGTTCTACTAGATTAAATAACTGAGATGAAAAACCCAAGTGAATTTAGAATTTAAAGGGAGACTTCAACAATTTGGAACCATCATGGTTCTACGTCTTTTCCAACCTCCAACCAAAAGATCCTGAACTCAAGTGGTTGAACTGGGCCTCCTCCATGGGGAGTCCAGAATCAACTTCAGAGACGGGGTGAGGAGTTCAGTCATTTGGGAGGAGTTTAGATTCAAGATGCCGCTCCTTCACATTAACGAGTCAGCTGAGGCAGTTCGGGCATGTGGGTAGTATGCTCCCCATTCTTCTCCATGGGCGGTGCCTCTTGGACGTGTCCCACTGGGAGAAGATAGCGGAGAAGACCCAGGACATTCTGGATTTGGACTGCCTCAGCGTACTCCAAGATGAGCTGGAGTAGAGAAGTTCTCTGCTGAGACTGATGCCCCGACCCAGATAAGAGGAAAAAGATGGATGGATGGACGGACGGAAGGATTTAGAATGAAACTTCCATCAAGCACAGGCAGCTGTGGATGACTGTGGACCAGGACCTGGAGAAAAAGCCTCTCATCCATCCTTTCCACAAAAGAAGTATTGATGAATCCTCCATGATCAGGTTTTTCACTGACAGTAAGTCCCATTTACAGCTACAGTACCAATAATCATGGGGTGCATGTGAGAAAGAAAGAGAGAATCTGGGAAAGAGAGCAAATTATTCCAAGTTTTAGTCAGTTGCGTATTTTATTTCATTTTTATTTTGAAAGGCAACGTCAGTTGTGGCCCCGAAATAAGCTGGTGTCTTGTCCAGAGTGTAGCCAGCTGAGAAAGGCTCCAGCAGACCTGAGACCTGCAAGGCGTATAGGATAAGTAACTGAAGACGAGAAGATTTCATTTTGTCTGCAAGAAGGATGGATAGATGGAAGTGAATTTTGTTTGTGCTAGCATCTTTTTTTCATTGATTGATTTATTGGGTTCATTGATTGATTGGTTTTCTCCCATTTACTTTGAAGACAAGGTTCCTAGGCAAGATCATAGCCATTTTCAGCAAACAGAAGCTTATATGAACTGTTATGAACCTGAATTTGAAGCAGAAAATCCACAAACCAAGTGAAGAATGTCAGGCAGACAACTAGTCATGTAAGCTCCAAATCATTTTCAGACATTTCCACCAGCAGTGGTAGCTCATTGTGAGCTGGCAGTGGAGAGGTGCCAGTTCACCCCCTGAGCACTGCTGATGTTCCCTTGAGCAAGGCGCCCGTCCCCTTTGCCTGCAGGCCCTTTGTGTGAGTGTGTGTGTCAGGGCCTGCACACATGTATATACACATGTGAAACATATATTGATCGTGAGTGAAAAAACTAATTTCCCTAAGGGGATTATTAAAGAAAATGTCTTCTGCTTCTTCTTTTATTATGACCCAATGGATAGTATTCATTAGGACATGAGTTTTTGCCTCCATGACCATTCGGGCTGCGGTATGCCTGGCCTGCCTGTATCTGTTAGTTGCCCTTGGAGTCCCACGATTCAACAAGACTTGATGAGACTCCTTCCTCAGCTTGATGGCATCCCCTACTTCCGGCGTCAACCACCGAGTTGGGGGGGTTGCCACTTTGACAGGCACTAGAGACCTGGCAACCTAGCAGCTGCTTTGATAATAAAGGCGGAGAACATTGTCCTACCTGACTTAATGTCCCTAGTCTTTAGCTGAATCTGGGAGAAACTCTGATGTTCTCAAAAGACCCTCAAAACACATTTGGGCCTTTGAGTCTGTCTGGGCTCCTGGCCTGCCAGCAGGTCTAGCTCACCACAAGGTGGTGATCGATTGACAGCTCTGCCCCTTTCTTCTATATTATAATTGTGCTTGTAATCTGTAAGAAAATAAGATAAGGTGGAGAAATTTCCACAATCACAGCAGCACCATTCGGAGAGAATGGAACAATAGGATAGACAGCAGTAGGTTAATAAGAGTAGTGGAAGAGAGATTCAATCATACATATCTACATACATATTGGTTATTTAGTCTGACAGCCGCAGGATGGAAAGACCTATGGTAGCGCTCCTTTGAACATTTAGGGTGAAGCAGTCTATCGCTGAAGGAGCTCCCAAGTGCTGTTAAAGTGCCCTGCAGAGGGTGGGAGTCGTTCTCCATCATGGATCAAAGCTTGGCTGTCATCCTCTTCTCTCCCACCACCTCCACTGACTCCAGGGGGTGGCCTAGGACAGAGTTGGCCTTTTTAATCAGCTTGTCCAGTGTCTTCCTATCAGCAGTGGATTGTAGTGGGTAAAATTAGTGGGTATGAATGTAAGAGAGACTGTAGATCTCAGAGTGGGCTGCATGACATAACAAAAATCCCACAGATCAGAACACAAAGGGAGAAGAAGGATTGTCTGTTTTGACAGATAGGTAGATAGGTAGCTAGGCAGGTAGAAGAGCATACCAAAGGTCAGCAATGGTCCTGATCATTATTACAGTCATGCGAATGAATGGAGGGACAGGCAGGGATGTCTTCCTTGACTTACCAATTGCTTGCCTTTTACAACCTTAGTTTGTACTTGGTCCAGATTTTTGACACGGCCATGGACAACCGACATCATTTGCAACATTCTTTGATGATTTACCTTTAAGAAGTTTGATGATCCTCAACTTTGTTTCCATTGACATCTGTCTTGTTGGAGCCACAATTCATGACAATCTACTTGGTGCAAGTGCTCTGTAAGGTCTGAGTAATTTTAAGTGCAAACTTATGAGCAGATATCATCTAATGCAGGTGTTAAGATTTTGAAATGGAAATTTAAAGGATGATTCCATGTTTCCTTCCTTAGATTTGAATGATTTCAAATTTTTTTCCCTCCGCTTGATTTAAAAAAAGCAATTAACACATCTCTTGATTTATTTTAATATTTCTTAATGACAGAAAGTTGCCATCTAAAATTTGAGGTTTTTTTTGGCATGTTTGTAGTCTGCTTCTCTTCCCTACAAAAATCAAACAATTGAACGAACATCCTCCATGACTAGTCATTCCACCATTTTTGCCAGTATTTCTTAAGCAAACTTTTATATGCAAAAGTTCAAACATTTTAAATGTTTATGTCACATAAAGGTAATGAAAAACCAAGTATCCCATCAAGGAACCAATGCTGATTTAGAATGTGTTTGACAGGAATCCGGTACCGCATGAGGGCCTGGCTGAAGAGGACCCGCAGTTGGACTTGGAAACGACTCTTGCGCTCCTAGATGAAGTTGTGTATAGAGATGATTGTCTTAACTGCATGGATGGACTGCTGGATGACATATTCTTGGGACAAAGTCCTCAGCACAACACACCTAATACATTTGAAAGTGATAATGAAGAAAATGAGTTGCGTATTCTGGAAAAATGGGCATCATCCTGCAATGCCACTTCTCGAGAATACATGCGGGAGCAGTGGTTTGATGTGAATGACCCAACAGAATCACCTAGCAATACGCCTCCTGGCAGTCCTACCATGGCTGCCCTGATAAAGTGGTTAGATGATACCCTCTCAAAAACATCATTCAGCAATAACCCTCCTGCTACTTCACCAGAACACAATCGGGAGAAGGGGGTTGATCAGAACCCAACAGAATCCTCCAGCATTAACCCTCCTGGGAGTCTGCCAGAGAATCCACTGGATAAGTGCTTTGAAGAGAACATTCCAATTGATGTGGCCAGTTCACAGAACACTGTGGTCAATAGATACCTTCCTCATGCTGCACCACAGTACTTGCCAGGGCAGCGGTCTACAGTGAACGTCCCTGCAGTGTTAGCCAATGGTTGTCCTCCTACTTCTCTACAGTGCCGGCCGAGCCAATGGTCCGCGCAGAGCGGTCTGACATTAATGGCCAATGGTTGCCCTCCTGCTCCTCTACAGTACATGCCAAATCAATGGTCTGCACAGCACAGCCTGACGTCAGTGACCAATGAATGCCCTCCTGCTCGTCTACCATATTTGCCAAATCAATGGTCTGCACAGAACAGCCAAACATCAATGGCCTGTGGTCGTCCACCTGCTCCTGTACAGCACAGGCTGAATCAATGGTCCACACAGACCGGCCTAACATCAATGGCCTATGGTCTAACTCCTGCTCCTGTACAGTACAGACCGAGCCAAGGGTCTGCACAGAACAGCCAAACATCAGTGACCAATGGTCTGCCTCCTGCTCCTCTACAGTACAGGCCACATCAAGGGTCTGCACAGAACAGCCAAACATCAATGGCCAATGGTCGACCTCCTGCTCCTCTGCAGTACAGGGCGAGCCAAGGGTCTACACAGAACGACCAAACATCAATGGCCAATGGTCACCCTCCTGCTCATCCACAGTACCTGCCAGTACAGGGGCCTGAAGAGAAAGTCCTGACAGCAAAGGTCAATGATGACCCTCCTGCTACTCCTCCACAAACTGTAAGCTTTCCCCCAACGTTAATTTTCTTTTCCCGTGTGTAAATTCAAAGGAGGGGCGATTCTGGTCTATTGGGACAGAAAAGGCACCTTTGCAGCTTGACTAATACCCACTGTTTGGTTTGTGTATCTAGGTCCAGGACATCCCAGTGATGAAGACCGTTAGTGGCCCACAACACTTGCCAATTGTTGCAATGCTGTAAGTAACATACACACGTATTAGCATTGATAGGACTAATGTGAAGAAGGAAGAAAGTGACGTTAAGAAGCTTCCAAATGCCTTCCTATTGTTCTTGAGGACCAACACATGCTGACCCTTCTCTCTGGAAGTTAGGGAGCAGTTCAGTGATCGCAGTTCTGGGAAATGAAGAATTTTACTTTTGGATGCTTGAGACACTCAGTGTTACTAATTTGATTATCCTATCATTAAGACTTCTTAAAGGAGTGCGCTCACCATGATAGCCCACATGAAGCCTCTTGGATGAAAGGTGAAACGTCTTAAACCAACTTGAAGCAAGTCCAGTTAATTTTTTTTAAATTTGATCTGTTTGATTTACCTTGACCTAGATGACTGAGAACCTATTCAGACTTCAAGGTCCCCATTCTTCTCTGAGGTCTTTAAGTTGACATTGGTACATCCAGATACTAGAGGGCATGACAAGTCAAAAGCTGCATCTTCAGTCTCATTTGTCAGTGTTTCCCCTCATGTTTGTGCACTAGCAGATGTATCCACACTGTGTGCTTAAATTTATGACACTGTGTTGTCGTTTTTTCACAGTGAAAGTCATAGCCAGGGGCAGGGAAGGAGCAATATGTCAAACAAGCTGAAAAAGCGAACACGCTCTACCAGCAGCATTATCCTAACCAGTCAGCAAGAACACAGTAGGTAAGTGGAGCCATACTTGCTTCATCCCCTTCATCATCACCACATGGTTTGTCTCAGCAAATCTGAAGAATAAAAAAAAGGAGAAACCATAGAGGAGAGAGAGAGAGAGAGAGAGAGAGAGAGAGAGAGAGAGAGAGAGAGAGAGAGAGAGAGACAGTCTGACCCTCAGAACTTCCGACTCCAAGAAGCCTTTTTTAGCTTGCGCATTCATCCTGCTCAGACATCGTAGTAACCAGTAAGAGCAATATGGCTGAAGACAAGACTATTGCGATCAGCCACCTGACAAAAGTAACATACACACACGTATGGGGATTGATAGGACTTGTAGAAAGAAGGAGAAAGGTGACCATACCTACATTAAGAAGCCTCCAAATGATTTTTTATTGTCCTTGAGAGAGCAAAGACCACTTGCTGACCCTTCCCTCTCAAAGTTAGGGAGCAGTTCAGTGATTGTAGTTCTGGGAAAGGAAGACTTTTAGTTTTAGATGCTTGAGACACTCTGTGTTACTAATTCCATTATACCATCATTAAGACTTATTGTAAGACTGTGGCTCACCATAACAGCCCACATGAACTGCCTCTTGGATGTGAGGTGAAACATCTCATCAACTTGAAGCAAGTCCAGTTGATTTTTTTTTTTTTTGCTTTGTTTGATTCACCTCAACTTGGATAACTGAGAACCTACTCAGACTTTAGGGTCCCCATTCTTCTTTGAGGTCTCTAAGTTTACACTGGCACATCCACATACTCGAGGGCTAGTTGCATCATTATGGTTGCATCATTTGTCAGTGTTTCCCCTCGTGTTTATGCATCAAATTAAATAAATAAATAAATAAATAAATAAATAAATAAATAAATAAAAATTAAAAAATCAGCAATTATTTCCGCACTGTGTGCTTAAGTTATGACACTGTGTTGTCTTTGTCTACAGTGGAAATCAAAGCCAAGGGCAGGGAAAGAAGCTGAAAAATATGTCAAAGAAGCCAAAAAAGTGAAAGCACTCCACTAGCAGCATTACCCTAACTGGTCAACAAGAGCAAACAAACAATCATATGACGAAGAAGAAGCAGAGACCCTCATAACTTTTGAATCCGAGAAGCAATTTTTAGCTTTTGCAATGTATTCTGCTTGTAGTTTAGGGGTATTTTTATATACACAGCACAGAGCAGGACATGTGAACAACAGTGAACAAACCCTCAAGAGACTCCATTGGAAAATATTTAACAGAGATGAAAAAAACGGCAGAGAGACAGACATAAAGAAACGAAAGTGAAAGTTAAGACAAGGAAATATGGCAAAGGGCATGCTGTGCTTGGCTTCGCTGTGGCTATGATGGTAAATGAAAAAGACCAGTATGTTCACAGTGTCTAAAAATGTCAGTGGACAGCATGACACCAAATAAATTAAGGCATCACTTAAAGACATTACACCCCAATCATGATGATGAACTACTAGACATGTGATGGGAACTTCCTGGTGAGACTGGCCTATCTGAGCGACAGTTAGAGCTAAATGAACCAAGTTGACATATTCAAGGGGAAAGATGAACACAGACAAGATCATGAATTCGTTGACTTTACTGATCATGATGCACCTCCATGATTCCATGTTTCAAGGAGTATATTTCATCCCTGATGGGATTCTTCAGAAAGTACTTCCCTGAAAACAGTTTCCGGTATAACTGGCCAGAGATCCTTTCAAGAAGCTGGCTCCAACTGGTTTCAGCTCTGCAGAGAAGGACCAGTTCATCGACATAACGTCTGATTGCACATTGAGACTGAGGTTCTCATTACAGACACTGAGTGGATTCTGGCTGAGTGTAGAGACGCAGTGTCTACTCCGGAGGACATGGAGAGAACCCACGCAGACATGGGAGGAACATGCAATATCCGCACGGAGTTGGACTTTAACCGGGAACCGCCTTGCTGCGCGGTGACGGTGCTATGCACTGGGCCACCGTGCCACCCTATTAATAAAAAATTGTTTATTTAAATTAATTTTATTTTTGAATCATGCAAATTTTATTTTTGAATCATGCAAATTGTAAACACAAAATTTTTTTCTGTTACAGACTACAAAATTGTCAATAAAGTTATGCTTTGTTGAAAGTTGGTCTATGTTGATCTTTTTTTTCTTTTTAATGTTATTAAGCATACAATGTACTTATAAATACAACTGAAACCATTGTAATAACAATTTTATAGACAATTATTTACAGTCGCAGCGGAAAGTGGAGGGGCGCAAAATGTTTTGTTCTTGCTGGGGGGCCTGAAACAAAAATCAACTGAGAAACACTGCTGTGAGGCAACAACGGAACTAAACAATGGAACTACTTACATAAAGAATAGACTCTCTTCCTTCATCAGGAAAAAAATTATTTCAAACTTTTTCCGCTTTTTACTTTAGTGACACCTCAAAAATCTCAACAGTGGTTTCCTTCAATAAAACATCCTTAACATCTGAGTAAGGGTTTTTGATGGTTAAACAATTTATTTACAAATATCTAACTTGGTTCAATGATAAAAATCTGTTTGTTTTTGCTGTCTCAGCAATAGCAAATCCAGTGAGCTCCAACCCCTTGACCCCAGAGGGTTGGGGTCAAGGGGTTGGAGCAGTGAAGGGGGTGAGACTCAAACCTCCACCTTCATCCTCTAAATCATCTTTGTCCTCTTTGCTCTTTCTGTCAGAACTACCATCAAAATTCTCTGCATGAGTGTGAGCTGTCTGAATTGGTCCGACTTCCAAAGTCTGTGGACGTCTGTGGCAGCAACTGACTTCATGTTTCTGGATCAAACTGACTTTAGATCAGTACTTGGCTTAAAACTGGTTTTTGCCATCAGGTTGTGTTTTCTGTGAGTCTGCTTTGGGTTTGACGGAACCCATGAGGACGTTTGGGGACTGTGAAGGAAAGAAACATGGAGGTATAATCCGATGAAATGCTTGTACAACTCAGACGTTCTGCTGATGAACACAGACAGTGATTTCCCAGAGGTCCAAACGCGACATAGCAGCACGGACGACGTACTGATTGTGTCCTTTTGTGAATGTGAACACACGTGGAGAGAAACCCGAGTCCACCGACATTTATAAAAGCACACATCCTCATGCACTCAGACACACACACACCCCGGCCGTTAATGGCGGTGGTCCGGTGCTCCACAGTGGGATCTGTGTTTAGCGATGTTTAGAGCTCCATTTGGGGCCTGATAAATCAAACTGCTGTCTACCAGAAGCCTCCATTAGGGGCCCGCCGAGGCCCCTGGACGGCCTGTCAGTCACCCCGTCAGTCAGCGGCCGCCCTCTTCCAGCGTTTGAACTCATAATTACAGGGAGGTTCAGGTTGGCTCGGACTGGCCCGGTTCCCCCGCCCAGCCTCTGCTCCTCCCCCACCCCCCACACGTCAGCTCTCCCTAGCCCAGCGCTAATGCTAATACTAACAAACAACGAACGTTTCACCTGCAAAGGAAATGGCAGCGGGGGAAATATTTATGGAAACTTGAAAAGTCTCCCTCGATTTGTTCTGCCCCCTTTGGCCTCCCTTCATCCATTTCGACAAACTCCTGTTGGGGCTTTTAGTTTTTATTTCTCTGAGTGACATTCCGGGGTTTTCCCCCAAATTCGAGCAGTCGGGGAGCTAGTTAGCCACGGCACGTTAGCGCCAGGATAACCTCTGACTGCTGCAGATGAATCAAACAGCAGTGAGAAGGGAGGCCGTGAAAAACGGGCGGCGATGACTGATGGGTTTTTAAGGAGAGACTCAGGGAGGGGGGCGGAGGAGAAATGCACCCCCCCGACAGAAACACCCACCGAGCCAAGCTGGACATCGCCACCAACAACTAACAACAAACCGACTCAGAACCGTTCCTCAGTTCTGAAACTCATCCGGAATCAAACATTGGGTGCATATTTGGAACGTTGCTTCTGAAGCTCGGCAGATCAAAAAGTTGACTGCGCTTCCGCACATATACACAAAGTCAGACGTGGTTTGCTAGCTCTCAGGAATTCATGAATAAAAAATAGGCCCTTAAAGGCAGCGCGAACAATGGAAATATTATCCTGGGCTTCATAAATGCACGGCCGACCACAGAGAATTCTCTCTGGGAGCTCGTTCCTCTTATCTCTGACGGCTCGTCGGCAATGGTCGGCCCCTGCATGTGGAGACACACACCGCTAATGAGTGGGGAAACCCCCCCCACCCCTCCGTCCACCCACCCCCACTTTCAAAATGCACAAGATTGATGCCGAAAATTTACCCAGCAGACATTCCTGTGAAATGAAAGAGGTGCCTGGTTCACCGGCATTCCTGATTGGCCACACATTCCTTAAACATTCTGACAAACGTGTGATTGGTGGCACGGGGCCGAGGCTTCACGAGGAAACGCCCACAGCGGTTATACCTTCTACAAAAATGAAACTTTTTGGACGAGGATCTCATTAATTAAAAAGGCTTAAAATAACCAGAGGAAAAACATTATTTTTGGAGACTTTTAGGAGGAACACGTCCTGCAGAACCCTGGAGTACCTCAGACTTTAAGAAAAACAACCATAAATAAAAGATGTGGAAATGACAAATAAAGGCAGAAAAAGCCCAAAAAAGTGAGTTGAAGTGAAGTCATCAGGACCCACATATGTGATTTTCGTCTGGACCTCCTCTGCCGTCAGCAGAGAAGAAGTGATGCATCTCCATGAATTCCGCCGCTGAAGGCAAACTGCTGAGCTGGCCCCGGCATCAGCAGCACGTCTCCTAACATTGACATGAATTATTAATTTGACGCATTCATCATTCTTCCGACCGACCGTCGATAGCCTCCATTATGGCGGGAGTGTATACATTACAGAGTGTATAATGTGTCAGAAACTTCCCGCATGCGAGCCGCTGGATGGCGGGAATAGGGGAAGACGGAGAGAGGCAGAGAGGAGGAACGGGTGATGGACAGGAGCGACGGCAGAGAGCATTAGCATCACGAGGGAAGAGCGCTGACAGCACAGATCGGTATCAGTAAGGAGGCACCGCCACCGGCCAATCAAACTGATCGGGAGTCAGTTTGAGGAGATGCGTTTAACGGCGATGGATGGACGTGATGCAGAGATGTAAACAGATCCCAAGTCTGATTCAACGGATTCAAATCAAAACACCTCAGACGTTCAGGATCACATTCATAACCCCACAAACAAACTAACTAACTAACTAACTAATAAATATGGACGATCCTCAACCTCCTTCTAATTTGAGGTGCCTTCTGGAATCCTTACAAACTAGTAGTTATAACACATTAAACAATAGTCGTCTGAGACGCTTCACAGCTGTTTCTATAACACACAACATGAATTTATTATATTATAAATACTTGTGAAGATGGTATCTGCAGGGAAAGTGACACAGACGTGTTATGCCAGGCGTTATAACTGTTTATAAAGGACAGCAGCTCCCTTTCCCTTCATTCAGCTGCAGGATGAAGCTAAAGAGCAACAGGTGAAAAACCGAGAGCTGAGTAGGAGTCCAGGAATGAAACACCTCCAGCACTCCCTCCTAAAAGTAAGTGGTTGCCTAGCAACAAGCAGGCCAATCTGTTTATTTGGGTGAGAATGTCATTGATTTCCGCTCCTTAAACTCCATCCATGTGTCTAAACGTAATGTGCATTAAATGAATGTATTGTTAGAGCGCCGCGCTCTGATTGGAGGCAGCCAGTGGTGATGCAACGACAGCCTGAAGGGTGGATGAAGGTATGATGTCATGCAGCCGCGCTATGCTAATGAGAAGCTAAAGGACCGGAGGAGCTGATGACCGCCAAGATGGCCTCTGGAGTAAACAGCAGAGGCAAGGAACCATCACACACACACACACACACACACACACACACACACACACACACATACACACACACACACACACACACACACACACTAAATGCAGCTCCACCCCTTTATATTCAAACCTAAACAAAGGGTGAAAAGTTAAAGACGGCTTCGATTTAAAATCCGTTTTACGCTGACCTCATGCACACACACACACACACACACACACACACACACACACACACACACACACACAAACGCATGCAAACATACACACACACACAAATCATCTGCAACAGGTTTGGACTTTGTTCGTGCGAGTGTGTTTTGTGTGTGTGTTTGTGCCAAACAGGGTGTGAGCTCACAGCTAATCACCCAAAGAGAGGAAGTCCATTAATCAACCCAACTCAACTCTCACGTTATAAATCTGTACTAACACTTCATTTTTGTGTGTGTGTGTGTGTGTGTGTGTGTGTGTGTGTGTGTGTGTGTGTGTGTGGTTATTGAACCACATTGTTTCTTGTTGATTAGATGAATCTATTCGTTGACTCTTTGCAGGAAAAATCTTTTCAGCATCTTGAGGCGACAGATATCAGAGGTGTGTGTGTGTGTCTGACCTGGTTGTACGTGGCGTCCAACAGGGTGTCCAAGTTCTGCAGGGGGGCGGGGGTTTTGTCTTTGAAGCGCATTAGCAGGCGGCGCTGGATGGCCCTGAACTGGACGGCGCGCTCCGACAGCAGGTCCTGGTACTGCCGAGCGCTGACGCGCAACTAACACACAAAAGAGACCAGAGGAGAGTTCGACATCATCGACACACAACCCGTCTCAGACGTGTCGCCGCCTGCTTGTGTGTCGCAGCGCACCTGGAAGTGGTGGTCCACAGACAGGAAGTACTCCTGCAGCGGCAGCGTTCCACTGAAGCTCTTCTTGAAGTCTTTGACCCCCAGTTTGGAGAAATGACAGTCAAACCTCTGGACCAGCTCCTTCACCACCAACCACATGTTGTCAAAGCCGTCGCTCTGAACGCGGTAACGCTCTGCAGACACACACGTGAACACACACTCACATACAGCCTGCACAGGGTGACAGTTGATGAAGAGTTTAACATGTATGACTCAGAGAAATGATCCGGATCAAAAGAGGAGAATAAACTGGAGTTTATTGGAGGGGAAGCAGCGACGTGACTCACGGGAGGTCTTGGAGGCCACCACGGTAACCGTGGCTCCCGACAGGAACTGGAAAGCCAAACTGTTCCCATCCTTATCTTCTGACTTTCCTGAGAACTCTGCAGGGAGAAGGAGAGAGAGAGAGATGATGAGACAGATAGGACAGCCTATCGGGACGCGAGACGCCAACAAAGGTGAAGCAGATACAGTCGCTTTGTCAGCAGGCGTGAGCTTACACACACCCCTCCACGCACACACACACACACACACAGCAGATTGGAGCTGATTGACAGATAAGTAGGAAACTGGGAATGTAACACACAGACACAGACACAGACAGACACACACACACACACACACACACCCCACGGTGTGACTGTGAAGGTAAAAGATGAAACTGAGTGCGACATAAAACAGGCGCCCTCTAGTGGCCAGTTATTTGCTCCTCAGCGCGAGACCTTTCTGGAGTCTTCCTGAAAACCTTCTTAAACGCAAACAACATAAAATCAGAGCGGTGAAACCAGAACCCCCAGCTTCATCACCCCATCAACCAAACCAGTGTTCACTTGTTGACTCACCCTATTAAAATAAAACTGCATTAAAATGTAGTCAGAGATTTCGGGCTAATCCCATTAGCCCCTCCTTCGTCGATGCGCCGGCCACACAGGAAGCAATAAAATAGATCGCAGGAATGTTTACGAAACCGCTGCCGACGCCAGGCAGCCAGAGTGTGTGAGCGTTCTATGTGTGTGTGTGTGTTTCACCTGGGAAAATGGCGTTGAGGTCGACCGGTGCCTGGTTGGTGTCCACGGTGATCTTAAACTTGGTGGTTTTGGCCGGAGAGACAGGAACGCACACAAGCGCCAGAGGAAGACTGAACCTGGACAGGAGAACCCTGGGAACTCCTGAAGAAAAGAAAACACACCAAAATCTGAAGAACCACTTTCATGATAACTTCTCCTTCATGCCTTTTTGTTCTTTGTGGAAAGCTTCAAGATATGTGGCGCTGCAATACAAAGATAAAGATGCTCCAAGTTACGATGGGGCACATGCTAACGCTATTAGCTCAGAAGTTGAGGCGCGGTTTCCCGCCTAAACAAGAGTGTTGTTGATTGTGGAAATTGGTTCAAAATTACTATAAAAAAAGACAAATAAGATTTTCGGTACAATTTCCTCTTAAAAATTAAAATTTTCTATTTGTAACTCAGCATTGGGAAGCATCTGATGTGGAAAACCGCTGTAATTCCTGTTAAATGATTCACAGGTAAAAACTTTTTTCTGTCTGCGAGGAAGCTGAAGTAAAGATTACAGGTCATTACTTATACGGTTGTAGACCCCCCACCCCCCACCCCCAACCCATTCACGGCCGCATTCCCCCAGCGACAAATCGGACGGAGCTTTCTCTCCAAACAGCAGCCAGGCTAACATTTGTTAACATAGTCAACACTGGCGATATTCAGATTACACGAGTATCTGAGAGCAGCGAGACCTGGAGGCTCAACATCAACACCCGGTCTGGAGGAGTGTTTGTCAGAAGGAAGTTTTCTGAAAGAAGAAAAGAAAGGAGGAGGAGGAGGAGGAGGAGGAAGAGGAAGAGGAGGAGGAGGGTGAGAGCCAGACTATGAGCAGAGCTTCAGCGGTGCTGAGCTTGGCAGAAATCTACACTTAGCTATAATAACAGAGAGGAGGAAAGGATGGAGGAAAAGAGTTGTTAGGAAGAGATGGAGCGGGGGGAAGCGGGGGAGCAGAGAGCCAACGACAGAAAAGAAGTGGAGCAGAAAAACGAGTGGAAATAAAGCAGCGTGAGAGAGAGAGAGAGAGAATGGGGGAGGAATAACATTAGGAATGGGGGGCCGTGGCAGGATGAGGGGCGTCGGGTGAAAGGATTTGGGTGCTTTAAATATGAAACGTTCCTGAATGACAGCGCAGCTCTTCAGACGATTATTCTGTGATTTGTCAAAAATAAAATTTGGTTTGAATTTATGAATGGAGGCAAAAAAAAAAAAACATCGCCAAAAAAACCAGTATAAAAGAGATGAAAGATGAGGAGGAAGAGGGACATGCATTCTCCTCTTGAACTTGTTTTAAATCCACAACCTGAGCCGTTTGTGTAAAATAAAAAACTACCAAAGTTAAATAAAAAACTACCAATGTTAAATAAAAAACTACCAATGCTAAATAAAAAACTACCAGCGTTTAACATGACATTTAAAAGTCGCCAAACATTTAAATGTCATTCTGTTAAATGTTTGGTGACATCAGTTGTGGGTCTCGTCGTGATGATGCGGTGCTGAGAAAAGCAGGTGGAGGAGGGAGTGGAGGTCATTTAAGGATGCTAAAGAGCAGCATCGCTATTTACTAGTCACCACTGTGTGTGTGTGTGTGTGTGTGTGTGTTAGTGTGTGTGTGTGTGTGTTAGTGTGTGTGTGTGTGTGTGGTTGTAAATCCCATCTTGTTTCTCGCCACCTCCGTACATTACCCGTCTGTCATCGACAGATTCCGCCGTCCAAATACAGATTTACCTGGCTGACCCGTGTGAGTGTGTGTGTGTGTGTGTGTGTCACAACACGTGTGTGTGTGAGTCCGACCGTCTAGACAGCTGCGTTACGTTAAACACGCAGCGCAGTAACAAATGTGACATAGATTTCAACAGGACTCTGTTGAACCTACAAACGTTGGCCTCATAAGTCAACCTGTTTGCGCTGAATCAACAAACATGTGGAGCCGCTGTGAGCTCACAGCACATCTGGAGGAAATATTCACCGCTTTAGCTTCACATTCTGTCACTTATCCGCCGCACTTTTTAAAACTAGAACTGAAGAAAAAGGTAAATTCTTCCAGAGAACCCGAATGACAACAGGATGAACGTATGAACCCGTTTCCACTGGACCCTGTTTGGAGTGTTTCTGTGGACTGTGGTTCCTAGTGAGCCGAGGAGGTTCTAAAAGGTCACGTGAAACATTAGAGACTCCTGATTGGTCAGTGCTCAACGTGTAAGGAGTACTCTGCACCAATCTATGGCTGCCACACCCCAACGACTTTCCAGACCTTCAACCTAAGCAGGAACCTAAAGAACCTAAAGTTCAACATCTAGGTTTGAACAACATCAGAAGTCCTCCCAAAACAGATGGTAGATCGCAATCTCTCTGCATCGTCATGACAACAAACATGAGTTTCATCCCTAACCTATGTGAAATCCCAGCTGTAGTGATGTTAGATGATCTGAAGGACGACATTAAGAGCTTCACACACGGCGACACGCGACCCCAGAACGACCGGACCTTCTGATTGGTTCCTGAGCTGCTGCTGAAGGGGGAAATGATTCGTTTTAACTGTTAAACATGCTTAAAATCACAACCGAGCGACGCCGCTATTTGACTGCACCTCCGCTGCATCGCCGTCTCAGAGGACCTGATTCCAATTATCTGTGTGTGTGTGTGTGTGTGTGTGTGAGGGGGAACAGAAAGAGACCACAAGCTTTATTTGAGTAGCGGACCACTGTGCAGGATCGGGTTTTTAACCACAGCTGCAGTGATGTCAGCCGTGTGTGTGGATCAAACACGCCTGTGGATACTTCATGTACACACAGACTCATTCTCTGTGTGTATCGTTTTATCATTTCCTCTGTGTCTCACACACACACACACACACACACACACACACACACACACACACACACACACGCACACACACACACAGTCCTTAGTGCAGCTTTTGTGTAGCGGTGATTTGTGTTAAACGGCCCCAGTGAGAGCCACAAAGTCCAGGTGTGGATTTTTGGATGACTGATAGTGAAAAAATGTTTTCCTTTGATGCAGGATGAACACGATTCATGTTTCTCCTTTAAAGTATGTCAGAAATCTGACATTTATATGATGTCGTGACAACCTGGGCCTTCAGCGAGCCCCGGACGAGCAGCGGTGGAGGTAGACTCCTGCATCGCCTGTGACGGCGCACTTAAACGCATCACAAAGATCACAGCTGACGTGTTCTGCGTCTGATGACAGGATGTGACCCTCCGGTCCAGCAGGTGGAGCTGGTCAAAGATTTTTATACAGAAACAGAAACGGGGAGACCATTTCTCTTCCTTTATTTGTTTATACCTGAACAGCCAATCAGGTGGAGCCTATCAGTGAGACAAAGGTCACAGAAGCTCTTATTGTGAAAGGACTAATGATGGAGAAAATGTCACGACATGATGTGAAAGAAGAGGGATCTGTGTGTGTGTGTGTGTGTGTGTGTGTGTGTGTGTGTGTGTGTGTGTGTGTGTGTGTGTGTGTGTGTGTGTGTGTGTGTGTGTGTGTGTGTGTGTGTGTGTGTGTGTGTGTGTGTGTGTGTGTGTGTACTACTGTAGGGCCTCAATGAGCCCACTATAGATTACAGGACATCCTATTCTCTATCAAAGCACACAAACTCAGACAAACTAAAACAAACAGTGGCTGACGACTGGGAACTACTGCTGGAACACGCGTGTGTGTGTGTGTGTGTGTGTGTGTGTGTGTGTGTGTGTGTGTGTGTGTGTGTGCGCGTGCGTGTGTGTGTGTGTCTATCAGAAACAGATGATATTTCTCTGTAAATTGCAGAGCATAAAAGGATAAAAACTTATATTTACTCATTCCATAAAGTGCAGAAGTATGTGTGTACAGTCTCTTGCCAAGTATCACATTACAGGAACATAAACAGTAGGCAGCAGGCTCTTCCTGTATATACAGTAGTGTGTGTGTGTGTGTGTGTGTGTGTGTGTGTGTGTGTGTGTGTGTGTGTGTGTGTGTGTGTGTGTGTGTGTGTGTGTGTGTGTGTGTGTGTGTCTGTACTACTTGTTCTACTCTAGCCAAACACTTACCTTCGGGATTAAGCTCTGCAGAGAGGAAGAAGAGAGGAGGTGCAGGTTAAAGAAGGAACATGCAGACAGAAGCAACAGAAACAGGAGGTCTCACTCTGGACTCATTTAGTGACACCAGAAACCAACAGCACCGGAGGAACCAGGCCTGCTGCACCCGGACGAGGGGATTCCCTGGGACCGCCCGTCTCACGGCACATGTACATATATTTGAATTTAACAAAACACTCTGTGCTTTGTTCACACATACTGTATACACACACACACACACACACACACACACACAAATGCGTGCCTGGAAAGTACCGCTGGAGGGCAACGAGACTATGACTGATCCGGAACGATCCTGAATACGATAAGACGTCCAAATCCGAGAACGAACGCGCCGTTTGCCAGAAGTTCAGGATGAAAATAGAGAAAAGGAAAAAGGATATTCTTACAACCGGCACCAAGAGTTAAAATTAAAAGAACCTCAGTTGAACATTTTAAGCCAAACTCAGCAACAACATTTAGACAAGTCGGATCAGGAAACGATGGAAAGATGGAAAGAAGCCGCCGGTTGTAAAACTCAACGATGAGAATCTGCCTCCCGCCTCTCTGGCCTTCGTGCCGTGGCAACAGACGTCTGGCAGATTAACCTGCGATTTGATTGGTCGGAGAGGATTTCCTGCAAAGGTGAATGAGAAGCAGATGGCGGGTCGCAGGCCGATGAAAAGACGGCGAGGTGCTGAGTCAGAAAGTTCACATGCTATTAAAGGCGCTGAAAGTCACGTTTCCTGACCGCCGCCTCGCAGTGCCGCAGCAACGCCGAGCCAATCGTTCTCAGGCTTTTATGTCATCATTCTAATGTCTTTAATGCCAAGATGATCAGCGCTCTAATACAAGAATGTCTGACCAGGACCTCAATCTACTTGATGCAAATAGTTACCGCTAATCAATGCTCCAATAACCTTTCGTGTTTAGCATTCCGCTAATCCTAAAACACACATTAACATCTGTCATTGCTTTGTCTCAACTTCCTCTTAATGCTCTTCATCACCGACATGAGAAACAAACTGAACTGGAGGGAAGGAAATTATGGAAAGGAGTTAGAACAACAGCGGTGAATGAAATGGGAGAAATTCCAGATCCATCAGCGCGGCTTGAGAAAAAAGACACGTCTGGAAAAACACCAAAGCAACACCAAAAGTTAAAACCAATCTGCTTATCTCTCTGCAAATCGGGGCAGTTAGATGGTCAAGTACATAATCTCGAATTAAGGTCATTTAAATGTCGTTCTATTGATTTCATTAAGTTTCTCAATTAGCTCCACCAATAGTTAACATCAACTAGCAAAACATTCAGAATTCAGTGGTTAAAGCTAAAACTCAGAAACACTTAGTTACTACATCATTTAGTTCCTACAGGGGGACAACTCCGTCAGGAACTAAAGGATGTAGGAACGTTCAACCTGACCTGAATCATCTTCAGTCTCCATGTTGGTAAATGTCTCCATGAACATAAATGCATTGTGGGTTCGTTTCCCGCTCAGAAGTTCACAGAGAAGTGGAGAAAAGAAGGAGGAAATACTGCAGATGACACCTACAGGAAAGACTAAAAGACCACAGGAAGTGACATCTAAGCAAACTCACTGAGCTTGAGATTTGTTGAGTCATGTTAACATGACGCGTGAAATTTAAATTTATGGGGTGTTAATGTTACGCTGCTCGGTGGGGGTTGTGGCAGAAAGGGAAACTATAGTCGTCACACATGGCGGCGCACGGTTGTTGGTATCGACAATGTTTGTAAGTCAGATGTTCATATCTTGAGGACTAGCTGTTTTTATCACAGAAAATTTCAAATATTCCCCGAATTATGACAGTAACTTCCACAGAATTCTAAAACACAACACACCAACAAGCCTTTAAAGATTCAAGCAGATCTGAGGTGATCTTGACAAAAAGCCAAAGTAGAATCTTTCCTCCTCCAGTTGCTGAACCTTCCTGTTATAGCATTCCTGCGTCTCTGATTTACAGAAGGAGCTAATGGCGCTAAGCTCCACACCGGCAGCATCAGCTGGCCTGCATCAGTAAGCCCTTTACAAATGGATTTCAGCCCTGCTAGTTAAACAAGGCAGGGCCTGACAATATACTGCAGCCTCCTGGAGACGCGGACATGAGGAGATGCCGGTCACTCTGACAAGCTCAATAAAACAGCAGAAAACAACGGCGGCTGCCAAACAGCTCCCTGGGTTTCCACACGCACTGGCTTAGCGACCGGTGAATCATGGCTGGCCGTGTTCGAGGGAAATTATCCACACAACTTATATTCGACTGGTCAGATGAAAATCCCCATTGTGTGCGAGCTGACGGTGTACTGTAAATGCCAAACGCGACTACTTGATCCCCCTGAAGTGTGTTTGTGCTAACCCCATTGTAGGGGTGTTAGAGAAACCACACAGGGGCACTAATGAAATTCTTTCTCCGTCGGAACGGCAGCGCCATCGAGCCTCCTTTGAAGGGCTTAAGGAGTCGACTCTCTTCTTGAATGTCAGAGTCTTTGTGGGGCTTAAAGACGGGCACTGTAGCCGCTGGGTGGGACAGTGTTACTGTGGGGCGGGCGGTGTTAAGGAGTAGTCGCAACCCTGGGTGGGAGCGGGGAAAGAAAGACGGAGACAAAGTGATGCATTCTTCCCATACCGGGAGAGCATTTAGAGGATGAGAGGAGACGAGGCATTAATGGAGATTAGCGCTGCAGGAGAAGCTACAGGCTCTTAAGATGACCACTTAGCTGCTCGTGACGGTTGGATCACTGAGTGGACTAGCGGGAAAACACAGGGAGAAGTAGGTGTGAACAGATTCTCACTGCTGGCTCATGGGGAATCGGGAAAGTAAAGGTAACATCCTTCACAAGAAGGAGAAAGATTTGTCCACTGGAACGACGATGTTGACTCCCAGCTGTCCCGTCCAGGCAAAAAAGTCTGAATCCCGTCTCATGAGCACATCTTTGAAGTAGTTAGAAAAAGAAGCTGAGTTCACTCTTCTTGGAGCTCCATCCACAGAGATCCGACAGACCGGTTTAGACTCCTTCCAAGCACAAACTCCGACCGTCCTACCTGGCCAGGAAAACCCCGGCTTGTCTCACCAGTGAGGGGATCATATGGATCGTCGTTTAGGCTCCGCTGGGTGAGCGATGTCTCCACGACACATCTCCAACTTTATAGTTTGGAGCGTCCGTAGCTTAAAACAGCATTAGCCGACAAGCTGAGGGTTTCTAGTTTAATGTCCAAACAATAAACCATTTAAAATGAGCATCACTTTTGTAGGTCTTCATAAATAATTTTACTTCTTCATCAAATGTTTCAGGTAAAACAAGCTGTGCTAAGGCTAGCAGGGTCTCGGACTAAATCGTAATTTATTTTTGCTCCAACAGACATTTAAATGCCATACATCAGGATATTTTAGAAAGGACATATCCTGCTTCAATAGGCCGACGCCCCCCGAACAAATCCTGATCCATTAAGAAACGGTGTTCTCTGTTAGGATAGAGGAGCTCTGGAGGAACTTTCTCCTTAATTCGTCCATTCTTCACTCCTACATTCACAAGACATATTTCACCTTCTTACCTACTTCCCCTCATCCAGCTGCCAGTCACCTCATACCCATTCTTTTTTTTTTTTTCATCTTTGCATTCTTCTTCTTCTTCCTCCAACTTTTAATAAACCTTTCAGTTCTACCTTTGGTCCGACCAATCCCTTCCGAAACACGAGATCAGCCACCTACATCCACCCCGGCTTCTTGGCTTCCTGCGCCCATTGAAGCACTTGTTATTTTCCGCTATTTTTAGCATCACAATAAAGCTTAAGAAAAAAAAGGAACATTTCCCAACATTTCCAGACACTTCACATTATATGTGCCTCTGGGAAGGGGAAACTGTTCCACTAACAGAGTCCTGCCAAAGCAAATGTAATCCAAGGGAAACAATAGCATGAAAACAAGGCTTTTTTTTTTCATGAGCCGGGCTTTTGGACAAATTCTAAAATCAGTTTTTTTAGAAAAAGGACGTCTGACATTTGAAATAAAGAGTGGTTTTGTTGGTTTGCAGGGGAAAGTAATATCTTCCAGAAATATTTCAGGGCCTGGAAACAGATGCCTGGAGTGAGAAGGGGGATGAACTGGGCTTGTCTGGAAAGAGCCCAGATGTCCTTACGTCAAGTCGGAGTTGTGTTAGCAGCTGGTGCTCAGCAGACTTACAGAACACTGGATGTGATGTTACAGTTCAGCACAGCAAGGTTGACACGGCTGAACGTCAGCTTAGCGCCACGCTCGACACGCGTCGAGCTGCTCTTTGTAGATACGGAGATAAATGTAATTTACTGACGTGGTTGAATTCATCTTCTGCTCCGATGGTCAGGAGTTGGAGCTAGTTAGCCACTAGCTGCTGCTAGTTCTGGGTCGTCAGCTCCCCGTCCTGTCGTGCCATTCCATTGGGGTTTTGTTCATCTAAAATCTAGATGTTTGTTTTTAGAATGAACTGTAGTTTAAGGACCAAAAGAGTCATCAGAAACGGTTCACACCAAACAGCGTCAGGCAGCATTGTTCCAAGCCCTGACAGGAAAGCAAACCGTCGCTGGGCTCCAGCCACACGAGAACAGAAGTGAAGTCAGATTGATTTATTCTGTGTCGAACAGAAACTCATTACTGCCTGCGCCAATGTTTCTGTCAAAATGGTTCCTCTGTTGAAATTAAATTAAACTTGGACTGGAACTCAACTGGCACACCAATGTTTGTGTGTGTGTGTGTTTACCTGTCGCCGAGCTGTAGGACACGGTGATGTCTCCCGTTAGGTCAGCAGGAGGATAACGGCCGTTGAGGAAAGCCGAAAAACTCACAACTGTGGAGGAACCGACGCCTGAGGAGAGAGAACAGAGACGATCAGATGAAATAAGAAATCTGTGACATCACTTCCTGTCTGGTGGTTGCGGAATGTTTCTTTCACCTCTCTCAGTTTAAGGTTAAACATGTCATAGAAACAACAACTGAAGGTCTACAATTAAAAGGATTTACATGAAACTCAAGAAAGGATGGAAGGGTGCGATACAGATTCTAGAAGTAGGTCTTCCTGGTCCAGCAGTCACATGACCAGGGGAGTGATGACATCACTGAAGTTAAACAGGATTTACTTTGGTTCCTTCTAAAGGTGAACGATGGATAAGGAAACCGGGCACCCAATGAAATGAGGAGTCAGCATTCTGGAGGTGTGGACACCTTAATGTACACACACACACACCCCAACACACACACTGATCTACAGTAGACGCAGCATCAGAGGTGATGACTTGTAGCTTCCCTAGAAAATTCCCCAAAACCAACAGAAAGACAAGAGAGACGGAGAGCAAACAAGGAGAGACGGAGCGGGGATCAAATACGGAGAGAGGAAAGGATATATTACAGCTAATGGCTTCAAGCTGACACACACACACACACACACACACACACACACACACACGCACACACCGGTGGTGTAATGGGGCGTGATGCTCCCCAGCTCGGCCCGTTACAGGTGACTGGACCCTTCTAAGTATGTGTGTGTGTCGAAATGGAAAAAGTGTGTGGGTGTGGAGGAGAGTGACTGGAGGAGGTGTGTGTTCAAACGTTCATAGAAAGTATTGTGTTTTTATTAAAGCCTAGCCGTGGCGTCACCCAAACACTCAGAGCGTCAGGAGGTGACGGATGGACAGATCCATTCTCCACCACCTCCTCTCATCCTCCTCCTCTTCATCTTTTCTGTGACATCATCACGAGAGCCTCGATACTCTTTAAGGCGATGGACTGAATCGATTCTGACACAAAAAAAAAATAGATCTGCTCCCCTTTAAAGGACCTTCCATGAATCTGATGGTGAACTCTAAAAGAAAAGTGTTTTTTTGTGTTTCTGAACTTTTTCCACTGGTTTCCTGGAAACCCACAGTAGCCTCTTTGTCACTGGGGCGGGACGGCTGCACCCAAACTTATCAAGGATAATGGGGTCGCTGTTGGTTCACCTTTGAACTCTGGAACCCAACCATGTCTGTGACGCTTTCATGTGGCGCTAGTAGCGATTAGCTGCTCACAGCTATCCAGAAGACCATTAAAACATCTGCAGGGTGGTGAGACAGAATCGATCCGTTCTCCTGTTTTTAACTGTTGTCAATTTAGGAGATCCTAAATTTGGATTCCTCATTCCCGTCGAGGAAACTAGGAAATCTAGGAAACAAGATGCTCTGATACAAACAGATTGGATTCAGATGTTTCTGGAACGAAACAGAAACCTTTAATTTCCATCATACATTGTGGGTGAAATTAAATATTTTAATAAAACTCAACTCCCAGAGTTAATTTACTGCCAGAGTCGCTGCTAACGCCCTTCCTCCCTCGCCGTCTCCTCTACCTTCCTCCTCTCCTATTTCCTCGCTCTCTCCTCTCCCCCTCTTTCACGCCGTCTGTCAGCACGAGGCTTTTAACCTGCGCGACCTGCAGGTCAAACTGGTCAGACTGGTTTAAGTGCTTTAAGTGTTCCCAGGTCCATTAAGACCAACAAACAACACCAGCCAAGACGCAAAGTAATCCGTCCTCCTCTCCTCCATCCCTCCCTCCATCCATCCATCCCTCCATCCATCTCTGTCTCCTCAGCTTGTCATCACATATTCAGCCTCACCCGGAGCCTCCGTGGTGATGTCCAGGTGAGCTGCAGGTAATGGGTTTAGCTCCCGACCCGGAGGTCCGATCACGACGGCTCCCAGCATTCTCAGGCACATTAACCCATTAACGCCACCGCCAACCAAAACAAGCCCCACAAAGAAGCTGAAATCCCCGTCCTCCATCCCTCCGACTCCTGTTTTTCCTCCTCCTCCCCACCGCTCCTCTCCTCGCGCCCTCGTCGGCTCTGTTTTTATAACTTTCTCACCTTTTCGCTGCTCCCACTCCCTCTTAATCCCCAAGTTTGTCTGCTTTATTTTCTCTGCAGAGAAAGAGGGAGTCCCCCTCTCCTGTTCTACCTGAACGTGTTTCACTTTTATCGACCGCTCCTTTATCTCCACATAAACTGTTCTATCATGAACAAACCTGTAGCGCTTTTATTCTGAAGGAGTCACACTAATCTCACCCTAACTGGGTCTAAACGACCCTTTGGTAGGTCTAGTTAGTGTGAAAATGTGTGTGTGTGTGTGTGTGTGTGTGTGTGTGTGTGTGTGTGTGTGTGTGTGTGTGTGTGTGTGTGTGTGTGTGTGTGTGTGTGAACGAGAGAGAGAGTTTTGAGGTGATGCTCAGGTTATAGTACTTGACAGCTCAGGTTAAACCTCACACTGACTTTTCAGAAGAGGTGAAAGGTCAAGAGGGGTGAAGATGGGGATCAATACCACACAGGCAGAGTGTATGTGTGTGTGTGTGTGTGTGTGTGTGTGTGTTTGTGTGTGTGTGTGTGTCAGCCTCTCTCTGCCATGTGCAAATAATAGAGAAATGAAAACACGGACAGATTTGTCCAGACATTCCTGCTCTGCTGCTGCTTCACCTGTGTGAACACAAATCACACGTCTGATGCCACCCGGAGGCCAGCGAATGGATCTGAGTTGACCATCGGTGTTAACGTGGACCTTTGACCTCTACGGGTCAGGTGCGGGTAGGATCGCTGCAGAGGGTCTGATCTTAAAGATGATCGTTCTGGGAGTTAAACTCTCCAAAACACAAGGTTTCATTTCCAAAACACGGCAGATCAGGGAGTCACAATGAGAGACATGAGCCTCGTTTCCACCTCCTCTTACCTCCGTGTCCTGAACAAACACGATGAAGGTGTGGCAGAAGGACGAGGCCGAAAAGCAGCAAGCAACGCTTAGCGTTAGCAGCTAGTAGCAGTTAGCAGCTAACTGAAAGAAGGAGAAATTGAACTCTGAAATCGTAGCAGAATGTCCCGTCCTTGCTCCTCATCATCTGAGAGCGTCACAAGTGGTCATGTGACAGGGAAGGTGGTTCTTTACGCTACTCGATGCTTCCAGCAGACATCACACTAGAACCCACAATACTTCAGATCGAGGTGTGAACACACAAAAGTCACGGTCGAGACCAACAAATGGGAGTTTAGCAGCAAACTCAAAGAAAATCAGCTGAAAAGCTGAAGGTGATAAACCGCACAGGAGCAGGAACTAAATCCTGATTGGTTGATTTCATTGTTGACAAATCGCTGAACGTTAAAATAAATAAATAACAACTAAACCACAAGCTGTCAGCATCATGTTGCCCTTGGTGATTTTTGTTCTGGCGTCATTCCATTAAAGGATGAATGCAAAAGGGGAGAGAAGAGGATTAAAAGAACTTGAATAAGTGATGGAGAAATACAAATGAAGAGAGGAAGAGGAGAGAGGAGACGGTGGAAGGAGGAAGAGGGGTGAAGGCAGGGCGAGAGCAGGAAGGAGTGAGAGAACAAAGGAGGCAGTGTGTGCAGAACGAGGGATCGAGTCACCATCTGAGACGAATAAAAAGTGGAATAACAATAAATGCGCTACCTCCCCTCCTCTTCCTCCTCCTTCTCCTCCACCTCACACACACACACACACACACACACACACACAAACACACCACCACCAGTGAGCGGCACACACGCCAGTTGTTGCTGCGGGACAGGAAGGGGAGCAGGTGAGAGAGAGGGATGATGGGAAACAGACAGGAGGGCAGCAGCAGGGTTGTTGTTGTTGTTGTTTGTGTTGCTACAGTAATGCTTTGTAAATCGCTGCCACGAGGTGGGGTCGGAGGTCAATGGAGCCGATCGGATCTGTTCTGATTCTGATTATTACCTCAGGCGGGTTCTACGACACAGGCTGATTAAATATTAAACGCTCCTCTTCCTCACGTTTAACAGCTTCCTCTGTGTCGGTGGGCGTGTCCGTCCTACACGTGGTCACTTCCCCCGCCGCCGCTCGATCTCCTGGATAAAATCACATCGTAAACGGACGGCGTGAAGTGGGCTCGGCTCCTCTAACTCAAACACCCATTAATTTATTTTCTCCTAATTTTCCAGGACGGAGGTGGAGGTGAAATTCGTTTCAGGGCCAAACATGACTTTGAGCGGCGGCACCGGTGGTCCTGCTGCTGCTGAGATTCAGCAAGGCATTGTGGGCCACGGTGGGCCGGTCAGGGGTCAGTTAGTCAGGATGGGAGGAGAAGAAAGAGAGAATGAGATAGAGGAGACGACTCGGTGTGTGTGTGTGTGTGTGTGTGTGTGTGTGTGTGTGTGTGTGTGTGTGTGTGTGTGTGTGTGTGTGTGTGTGTGTGTGTGTGTGTGTTTGTGTGAGTTCAGCGCCTCTCATGTTTCGAAGCAGAGAGCTGTTGATTGACGAGTGGAGGCCAGCGCCAAATTTCTGAAAGCAGGAAGACAAAAGACCGTGACATAAACACACACGCGCACACAGACGAACACACACACGCACGCACACACATACAGGCACACACAAACACACACACACACACACATACACAGGCACACACACACATACAGGCACACATAGTGTGTGCCTATATTTAATCGGGACGACATGTGCATCAGCATTTACGTACATGTGTCCCTGGACAGAGATGTGAAAGCATTAGTATGTGTGTGTGTAGATGTGTGTGTGTGTGTGTGTGTGTGTGTGTGTGTGTGTGTGTGTGTGTGTGTGTGTGTGTGTGTGTGTGTGTGTGTGTGTGTGTATGGGTGTGTGCATACGCATGTGTGTGTGTAAGGGGCTTGTGTGTAAATCCAGCCCCTCTTTGCTGGTGTGCCATTAACTGCAGCTAACTGGCTGCTATCTCCGGTTGTTGTTGTTGTTGTTGTTTTTGTTGTTGTTGTTGTTGTTTATCACCAGAGGAACATGATACAGACCTGAGCCCCACTGGAGCAGCTCTGACCACAGAGCTCTAGTGGGACCCGACCCCCCATCCACCAGCAGGACGACCCCCCCATGCAGGACGCTGCCACGGGTCTTGGGTTCCTCGATCGATGCCTCCATGACTTTGGTGTTTTCATCTTTTAATGCGTCTTCATCAGGCAAACCGCACCAGAGCCCCCAGAGATGCACCCCCCCCCGCCCTCCAAAACCCAAACCCCAGACCCTGTGACCATGTGTTCTTTCACCACCAGCAGCCAATTTAACAGGTAAATGATGCTGCAGGTGAACACATCACAAGTAAACAATCTTTATCTTATTTCTGGGGTCATGGAGACAATGAGTGATTTTGATTGGCTGTTTTCTCCAATTTGCAGCTCTATGATTGGAGGAAACTGCCAGGGAGGAGGGACTGTACTCTCACACACTCTCACCAAAGTTCCACACAATTAGCGTCAGTCGTTCGTCTGTGATCACCCCCGGCAACGTGCATTAAATCAATGAAAGAGGAAAGGCAGCCTCCCTTACAGACGTAATCGCTCAGGCGTGGACGTGTCGGACGCGCCGCCGCAAATAAAGACGCAGATGAATTACCAGGAGGAGAAAAGGCGCCAAATTATGACACAAACAAGAGGAAACGTGTGACGGAGATGAACGCAGGAAGCTGACAGAGAGTTTACAGGAAGAACGAGCATCACATTTGAATTAACGGGTCAGAGGTCGAGAACGCGCGCAGATAAGAACGAGGCCCGGGACGTTTCCTCGGC
>NC_090784.1:21780000-21860000 GCF_040054535.1 Antennarius striatus | reverse complement strand
AGGGGAGCTGGGCGGCCCACCTCAGGGTCACGTCCTGGTACACCTGCAGCATGTTGGTGTGGTTTCCTAGCAACAGGTGGGTGGAGCCGTCGGTCACTAACGGAGACAAAGACACGAGACAGATGAACAGACTCTACTTCCACTGACGAGAGTCACATGACCGAAGGAACAGGACAGACTGGAGGAAGTAGACAGTTTCTTTTTTATTCTTATTCTGAGCATCATTTAAAGTGGATCCAATCGGAGTTGAACTCGTCTGACTGAAGGTTCTGCCTTCATGCAGCCCGTCTGACATGAACACACTTATAATAATAGTAATCTGAGCTCCATCCATCAGCCTCCAGCTCATAACTCGTCAAGAGCAACATAGATGAATGAATTTATATATTCATGAGTCTCATCTGTGATGTTTTATGAACTGTTGATATAGTGCATCGGAGGGAATTATGTGTGTATGAGTGGAGACATAAAGCATGTGTGAACGTGTTATAATGCGCTATGAATGCCTTCCTAATGCGCTGCAGATGTGCTCGGTCCTTTCTGCGTTTGCTTACATTTTGCGCGGCGGTATGCAAAGGCATGCGTAATTTAATATATCGCATTTATTGGTTTGTGGATGAATCAATCCCGAATACAAGGCCTGAGTAAGCGTTTTTGTGTGTGTGTGTGTGTGTGTGTGTTGGGTGGCGGTGAGGGTCAACCACGGTGCGACTAGAACTCGTGTTCCATTCAACTTTAAGTCATGAAATAATAAATTGTCAGGAAGAAAATGAGGTCTGGAATGTGCGTCATCGCCTGCTAACGGCGGCGGTTGTGAGTCAGCCCGGCGTCTGATGGCGAGGAACTCGCCTCCGTTTCACTGCAGACCCAAAGTCAATGGTTTCATCTGATTTTTAACTTTGGGGACAAAAGTGGTGCGTGTTCACAAATCCAACCACGGAGCACAGAAATAACAAATTCCTGCGGTAGGTGGCGTTGGCCCTTCAGACGAGGTCGACCGGTTCCTGGTTTGTCGCTGAGGTCTTTCATTTAAAGCGTCAGCCTTTAGGTGTATACACAACCCGAGTCACACGCGCACTTTCTCCCGTGACTTAAACACACAATGTAAATACTACTTGTGTTTCACACACACACGTACACAAAAGGTCCGGTCCGGTTCGCCCCACCAATGGTGCCACTACCGCCTGCAGAGATCTGAGGTAGACGGCCACACGCAAAACAAACACGCCTCGCCGCTCGCACAGCTGGACACATGTTCAGCAGGGTGGTGCAGCACAGGGGTCAAAATGACAGAGTGTGTGTGTGTGTGTGTCGGGTGCCACATCAAAGCCACACACACCTATCCCAGCATCACTGTTATAATTATAGCCTCATTATAAAGGTCTGAGCTGCGATTTGCTGTCGAGGCACGTGGAGGCGTGGCAGAAGGACCGCGTTCCGTTTCCTCCAATAAACAGGCAGATCTTGATCTGGTCCAGGGAGAATCACCTGAAGAACCCGAGTCAGTGTCACCAGAACGGGTTGGACTCTTGAAGTTCCGGTGGGCCCCGCCTCCTTTAGCTTGTTGCTCCTTCCTGTCTGACCCTCCACGACCCGGCGTGACATTCTTCAGCCATGTGCTTGACATCCGTCTTCTTTGTGTTCTTTCTCTTCCGTTCTCCTCTCTGGATCCTCCCTCCCCTCGGCGTCGACTCTCCTCCTTTCAGTTCTCGTTGTCGGCGCTCCAGATCGAGTGCGATACCCTCACATAAACGGTTCTGTGGTACGAGCTGCGTAAACGCGACCAGACAGAAACATTTTTGTTGCTCGTAAAAAAAGCTTGTTTACTGCTTCACGCTTAAAAGGGTTTCCACAGAAGGTCGGTTGTGCTGCGTTTCAGCGTCGTTCTGGAGATTCAACTGTATCGGCTTCGCTCGGTTCTGCTAGCTGTGATAGCAATCAGACTGTTTTAATCCCTTCATTCACTATTAAAAAAAAAAAAATTTACCTGGGGGACTCTGGGGGAGGAGTCTTGGCCAAATCAAGTATTTAAAAAGTTCAGTCGATTCAATCTTCTCAATCTTCATCAATAACAGTTCAGAACATGAACGGTTCTTCAGAACATGGGCTTCTCTCACACAGCTGGAGCCACATCTGGATTGAGGGAGGAAGCAGTTAAGATGCAAGTCAGATGAACCCCGTTTGGTTCAGAGGTGGGAGCCGACCGGACGCTCGATCCGCCGCTCCGAAGGTACGATTCCGGGCCGAATCCACGTGGAGATCGAGGCCCTGATGCTGATGGATTTTCTGGAGAAGGTTGAGTAGAAAGGCGTCTCCTCCTGACTCCAGGAGATCAGTAAGCTGAAGGCCCAGCTGGATGAAGCTGGATCTCCCCACACGACCTCGGACTGTTTCCCACATCGTTCTGTCTTTGCTGTGGGGCGTTTATGAATCCACAACATGACGGTTTTTGAAACAACAACTGTGTTTTAAGGTTTTTAAATCTGCCAGATTCTCTTCACCGAACCGACGCAGCCGTCAGTCTCTGCAGGGATGATGTATCACACACACACACCCTCGATCAGTCCGGACAGGAACATCCATGTTTACCGTGTTAGTTCTTCCTCGTGCACGCGCGTGTTCACGCACCACGCCGTGTTCCGCAGTCTGTTTTTTGTTTTAATGCATGCAGCAGAGCTACTTCAGTAATTCCATCCCTTTCTGCCAAAAGCCACTTCCTGCAGAGCGGGTCATGTGGCGCCGGGCCACGGCGCAGAATACTTTGTTTTTGTGTGTTTGTTCGCTGCTTCTCCAGAGCTGGGCTGTGGCAGGTGCACTGATCCGTGGTGAGCTCTCAAGAACAGCAGGGGGTCGGACGCCAACTGGCTGCTACACGAAGGGTTAAGAGGCGTGAGCCCTCCACTTAACATCCAGGGTTCACGTCAAGCTGCTCCAGTTCTGCATGTTTTATTACTTCCACTATTTTAGCCAATCAGCTGTAAGCCTTTCACCAGATGGGATGTGCAGCTTGTTAGTCAGGAAGAGGAGGAAGACTCCCCCACGCCGTTTACCTGAAGCGTAGGGCAGAAAGCTGCTGGGGTTGAACTCCAACTTCTTCATGAAGCACATCTGCCCGTTGTCACGGAAACAGTAAAGGTTCCTCTCACCCAGAACGAAGATGGAAGAAGAGGAGTGGGAGAAGGACGGCACAGAGATGTCAAGGGCGTGTTCTCCCAGGACGAACGTCCAGTCAGGCTGGAAGAGAGAACACACACACACACACATTTTCAACCCATCCTTAAAGCTTTGTCTGGTAGCGCTGGCATCAGGACTCACCGTCAGCCTTTTGCCCCCGGTCTTGAGGGGCAGGTCAGGATCCTGTCGACTCTCCGCCTCTGTGGCCACGGCCAGCGTCTCGTACCTGGGGGGTCAGACGGAGGGTGTGGGTGTGGTGGTCAGATATCCACATCTAAATGCTTCCAGATCAATGGATATGAAAGGTCCCAGCAGACACGGGGAATTCTTTTCCTATCACTACCACTAGAACTTTGTTGGCTCCGCCTCCAGGTTCAGACCGTGATTGAAGCTACTTTAGCAAAATGAAGTCTGGACACTTCTTTTCTGATTGTCTCTGAACGATCGCGAACACACCTCCACCTGGTCACACACAGCACTGATGCGTTTCCTGCTTTGACAGGAAGTCCAGCGTCTAAACAGGGAACACCTCGTAGGGAACGCCACTCAGATTCAAGACTCAAACCAGCGACTCTCTGGTTACCAGGTTTTGCTTCTTTTACCGCTGGAGCGAAACCACGACAACACCAGCTATGTTTGACCTTCACCGCCGAGCCCCCGGGCAGAAACCCGAGCACACATCATTCATTAACATCTTAATTAAGGTGGAGCACAGAATAACAGGCGCGTTATTAGAGCCCGCGGCTAACGTGCTACGCTCTTCTTCTCTTTTAGGACTTCTGTCAGCTCAGTCAACAAGCTGCTGACTCGCCGTTCCCCGGAACTGCGCTCTATCACTTCTAATCAGAGCTCTTAGCGACAGGCTGAGGATAAAGTGGTCAGACTGATCTGTGGTCAGTTGGTTTTGGCTTCTTCACCGTTAGCAGGTTTCCAGGAAGACGCTGGCAGTGGATGGAGCTTGGCAGAAGTCGACGCCTCTGCTCCGACACCTGGAGGAACAGGGAGCTCCACAAACCGACCCAAACTGACTCCGAACCGCAGCCCGAAGGCTGAACGGCTGCTGATTTATCAGCTCACGGCTTTCTGGGTCAGGATGACATGTTTGGACTGAAAAACGGCCGTTAATCACAGCTGGCAGGTTGGAAATCCACCTTAAATCACCAGGACCATAATCCAGTGCGGCTGCCACGTCACCTGTGATTTATCATATAGACGAGCAGAGATGGAGTCAATATCGCCCCACCAACGCCCCCATATCTTACTCCCCAGCGTTCGACTTCAACTATCTGAATGTTCTGGAGCTGGGGTGGGGGGTGGGGCGTAACCGAGAGCAAAGCATGTTTCACGGTGTCTTTTCTGGCCCTAGATCCCTTTTTTTTTCTTGGTGATTATTTCTATCAAACTGGATATCGTGGGAACCAGATGGGACAGTTTTCCCTCCCATTACCCTGGCTGGTGATGGGCCAATCACAGCCCTCTATCTAATGTGTGCTTGATTGGCTGTCGTCCGCTCACGGTAGGGTCGATGGTGCTACGCTGACCGTTAGGAGCCAATCACAGACCTCAAGAGTCTTTTCCAGTTGATTACAGAGAGACAACCAACCAATCACACCTTTGTCTCCAGTTCTCCTGTGTCAGGTGGGAGGAAGCCGAGGAGACAAATGGACAGAACCAGAATTATTTAGAACATCTCTGAGAGAACAAGTGTTGATCTAACTGTCACAAAGCCCAGCATGAACAAAGTCAAACGTCCAAATATTAAATATATTGAGCAAAACTGACTTCAAAATGTTCCAGATTGACTATAGAAACTTAAAAATGACACAAACTCCTCCTCGTATTTTACGTGAAACAGTAAACGAAGCGTTTGACCACGACTCAGCTCCAGATTTCTGCTCTGACCCGATCCGAACAGAAGCTGCATCCATGAGAATCGGCTAACAAGCTGCTTCATGGACGGCTGCCAGCAAAGAAACCTTGTTATCACACCGTGACCATTTCCTGCTGGAGAAAAGGGACTCGAAACTATATTAAACATGTCAGTGGTTTCAGGTTTGCGGGGCAGCGGTCTGCAGATCGACGGGCCGGCGGATTAAATTCAGCCCGATAATACTAAAACAACACCGTAAAATAACTTCCTCTGTTTGGCTTCTTCTGTTCCACCCTTCCCTGAGGTGTCTTATTAATGGACGACGAGGTAGCACGAATTAATTAAAGCCACACATGGGTGTGTGGCGGTGTGTGTTCGCCTCCATCCATCAGTCGCTGGATGGATGTTGGTTTAAGTCTCTGGAAATCAGACAAAGCAGCCAGTGTTGGAAAAAACAACACAAATCAGATGATCCCGCCGCCATGTGTCTCACACGTGAACTCATCAGTCGTGGCGACGTTTTGGTGTGTGTGTAGCTATGTGTGTGTGTGTGTGTGTGTAGGCAGTAGGACAGGACACAGTCGTCTCATTTATATGAAAGAGGATCTCTCTGAAAACCTCCCCAAACAAACACACTCATTTACCTTCAACATATACATCACACGCGCACAAATTACACAAACACAGATACGGCCTCTCTGTGCATCGGATAAACACAAACTGAAATCTCAAAGCCAACGCCAACGCGCGCACACACACACACACACACACACACACACACACACACACACACACACACACACACACACACACACACACACACTGGACCAAATCAAGCTCTCATTCATCAGGGCGGGAGTGGGTCCAACAGGCTAAATAAACGCAGTGAGGCAGAACAGTTGAGCAGTCATGTGATATTAAACGTACAACAGTTAGTCTGATCTATCAGAGACGCTTCTGCAGCAGCAGAGGCTTCATTTAGTGCGGTTTTTCCCTTTAAAGGCTTCTGGGGAGGGAAAATACTGATGATTCTGCACGGACAGCAGATAATCTGAGACGTCAGAGGAATTCATGAACACGACGGACGACACACCAAAGAAATCAGAATGTTTGAAAGTAGTTATCTTTAAATTTCACCCAGTAGGCGCGGCCCAAGTGCTGAACGGCTGCATTTACAGGCCTCGTACCAGTAGAGGGCACCAGTCTGAAGGGCAGCTCCATTACAGGTGCGTTTAGAACAAGAAGGTGTGCCACAGTGAGGTATAAAGGCTTGGAAGGGAAAACTTCCGGTTCACTCTCTGATGGTTCGTCTGTGTTTCTGATTAGCTTAGCGTCACTATGGGCTACACTACATGAGATTTGAATGAAGAATGGTTTATAAACACAAGCTAACGGGGATATTTGTGAACATAAAGGAAGCTTAAAACAACGCAGTCTCTAAAATATAACAGAGGGGTGTTTCTCTTGAAATAATCTGCACTGCTGGGGCAGAAATTATTCTTATTTTCTGATTTTTGTTATTACATAAACCTACTAGTCAGGGAAAGTGTCGACATCCAAGCCTATTGTGAATAAACCTCATGTCTCCTCTGAATGTTTTATATTATTATTAAAATCGTCGTAAAATAAATTCTAATTGTTTTTCTGACTCCTCTCCTTGTGATTTGGTCCTAAAGTGGAGCTAACGATGCTAACTCTCCGTGTACGCGCTGGACACTAGTGGAAATAACAGGCCTGTTGCTATGAGTAATGCAGCGCTGTTGTATAAAGTGTCTCTGTGTAATTGAATGTGTGTGTGTGTGTGTGTGTGTGTGTGTGTGTGAAGTCACTGTTGAATCTATTTATTCTGGTGGGGGGGCATCCAGATAACAAGCAGCTGGGAGGACAGGAACGCTCAGTAACCACACAACCTCTCTGTCTGGAAGACTTCTAAAAGCCCTCTGTGCCTCTGCCCAAGGGGGTGGGGGGTTGTCGGGCTGGGGGGGTCGGGACGTGTGCGTGTGCTTATATTAAAGAGAGGTACTTTCCGATTAAACTGTGTAAATCTTTTTCGATCCATCCGGACGCGTTCTGAGAGCAGATGCCTGAAAGATGGCGGCCCGTGAGTCAGAGGCTGCGCTAACCATCAACAGCTGATGCTGCAGGAGTGTGTGCTGATACACACACATGCAACATACACACACACACACCTCACACACACTCACAGATAGATGACATCATCCTTTATTACTGCTGTGAATTCAAATCTGCATGAGAGTTGTTATCAATCTATAAATGATTATTCTCATTTGATTTAATTGTGCTGATTTTAGACACATGTTCTGTCTTCAGTCTGATATTTATTTGATAATTTATTCCTCTCTTATTTAAAACTGAAAGGTAAAATAAAGAGATTCTCTCACTTTGTTTGGGTAGAATAATTGGACTAAGTTAAAAATAAACGTGATGACGTTTCCTACTTGTAGCTCTCCAGCTGGCGGGACGAGGACACCGTCAGGAAGCTGTCGGTTCTGGGGTTGTAGACCAGCGGGCCGGGCAGCAGGAACCCGGGGAGGAACCTGCCGAAGGAGTAGCTGTCCTGCTCGAAGAACATCAGCATCCCGTCCATAGACTGGATGCACAGGGAGTGGTGGCCTGACGGAGAACGGGACACCATTCAGACCCGATTCAGACTTCCTAACAGACAATCACTTCCTGTGAGCACAAAGTCAGCTGCTCTGTTTCACGCTTCTGTGTAACTCTTTATTTATTTATACATGTGTTCTATGTTTGAGCTCCAGGATGCCAGAGGAGTGCAGCTTCCTGCCAGAGAAACACTGTCAGGAGTCCGGGTCAGAACGACTGGGTGATAATAGCAGCTCTACATGTGTGATCTGCCTCGCCCACACCCTCACCCACGCCCTGCACACACACACGCCCACGCCCAGGTACAACGTGTCAAAGAGTTCTGTATGAGCGGCGAGGCACCGGCGCAGCAGAGGAAACGACCTGCATTAGTGTCACTAATAAGAGAACAGAGCCAGAACACAGTGGCTGGGAGGAAGAGTGTGTCTACGTGTGTGTGTGTGTGTGTGTGTGTGTGTGTGTGTGTGTGTGTGTGTGTGTGTGTGTGTGTGGCCTGAATGTGACCCAAACCCAAAGGCAGCCCAGCTATTAGAGCAGTATTAGTATAGAGCTGCTATTACCGCGCTGCTAAATGGCTGCTATTATAGCACTAGAAACACACACACATACACACACACACACACACACACACACACACACACAGGGCTGGCCTCACCGCTGTGACCCTCACTTTGCAGCCTGTGCTCGTGTGTGTACGTGTGTGTCTTTATGGACGTGTGTTTCTGTAATCAGTTCTTTTTAGAGCAAACTGTGTGACGCGTTGAATCTAAAACGCTGATGATGATGATGATAATGATGAAGATGAGTCCAGATCAATTCTCACATTTAACAAGGAAGGAAGGAAGCAACACTTTCTGCATCCAAAAGATCGAGGAAGATATCAACTGAAGGTAAGAACATAAAGAAACAAAGGAAAAACTGCTAAAATACTTTCTCATTTTGCAGTAGATGTAGGGGTGGGAGTGTGGGGGGGGTCTGCAACCTTTGACCTCAGTCTACAGGTTGCAGGAAAAAAGGGTATTTCCCTCAGTGACACACAGAATCCATACATTCCCAATTCTACAGCCTCCAGTGCCATCTAGTGGTGGAAGGAGGGAAGAACAGGAAGGGAACAGGAGAGGAAACACACACACACACACACACACACACGCACACACACAGACCTTGACAATGCAGTCTTTATTACGAGATGCTTTTGCTGTGCTTTAAAGGGGGTTCCCAATGTGTGTGTGTGTGTGTGTGTGTGTGTGTGTGTGTGTGTGTGTGTGTGTGTGTGTGTGTGTGTGTGTGTGTGTGTGTGTTTCTTGGAGGGCAGACAACTGAAGGGTTTCCCCTACTTAGTTTTTCCAAGAGCTGTCTTGACTGCAGAGAGTAGCTCTGTAACCCCCCCACCCCCCTACCCCCCTCTCTCCAATAACCATTCAAACCAAGGCCCATTCACAGATGTTCACACACACACACACACACACACACACACACACACACACACACACACACACACACACACATACACACACACATCAGTACTTTGCATATGAATAGAGCGCCATAGATTTTGTTTCAGGATCCAATCTGTTCTCACTCAGTAAAACTTTTCTCCCTGCAGCCTCGCTGGACTCCAGATGTTGTTTTTGTGCTTGAAGACCAGACGTAATAAACTCCTCCTCCTCCTCCTCCTCATCTGAGGAAGAATCTGTCTTCGGCAACACAATGCGAACACCCCCCCCACCCCCCCAAAAAATAAAACCTACCTGTGACTCCTCCAAAGGTGCCGTAGGTCATGTTGCAGGCTGTCCTCTGCAGGTTGTGTTCGTAAACCGGCTTCAGCTGGTACTGGTCTCCATGCTCCACGTTCCCGGCAGTTCCTGCAAGTGAACAGATCCGAAACGAGTGTGTGTGTGTGTGTGTGTGTGTGTGTGTGTGTGTGTGTGTGTGTGTGTGTGTGTGTGTGTGTGTGTGTGTGTGTGTGTGTGAAGACACACGTGAAACACATACATCGTACAGGAAATGCCGTCTCACCTGAAACGGAGTAAACAGACAGCTTCCTGGGGTGGAGAACAGCGAGATGAAGAAGCTCTGAACACCTGAGGGCAGAGAGGAGAGTGTCTTCAGTGTCAGCCTGCTAGCAAACAAACAAACAAACAAACAAACAAACAAACAAGTGGACACAGGCTCATGTGACCCCAGGTGAGTCCCAATGGTAACATTTATTCCCATTCTAGCTTCCAGAATAATTTCTGGAACAGCTAGGGGATATTTATAACCCTTTAAACGTCTCAGTGATTCTGCTTTGAGATGTTACCTTATTTACTTCACCACAAAGCCACACAGAAGGAATCCATCCACTTTTCAGACGCACAACAAACCGCTGTTGTAACGTTTGTCGAAAGAGGAGAGAAAAAGTGGATCCCACAAGTTTTTCTTTCTTTCCCCGGAAAACCGCTCAGCGCTGAAAACAAAACGTTCCACCATCTTCCCCACCTCGGTCTGCCCCGAAAATATTTACAACGTGCTTCTCTGCCGAGGACGGATTCCAAGATGCCCACCAGTCCTTTCAGAATGCTGCGCAGAAGAACCGCAAGCAACCAACCACAACGTCTTCCAAACTGACTGATTTAGCCGGATTCCGCTTCCAGCGCAGCGATGTGGGACGCCTCTGAGGCAAAACCACAGGGTCTGTTCCCAGAATCCTCGCTCCCTGGAAAGCTTCCTCCACACCCGTGGTGAAGCGACAGGATGGATGGATGGCTGCAGCAAAATAGGTGGGGAAACGAGGGGTTGTCATGCCAACCACTGTGTCCGTCTTCTTCTTCAGGTGCTTTTGATCAACTGATTCCTGGGTGGTCCTCCTGTCTGTAGGAGGCTGGAGGAGGAAGCAGATCCACAACAAAGCAGCTCCTGATTGGCCTGAATTCAAAAGAAAATTTTTGTCTTTTTATCTCCACTGAGGTTACGATGAGGTCACTGCCATTTGTTTGTTTGTTGGTTTGTTTGTTTGTTGGTTTGTTTGTTTGTTTACTGGGTTCTTGTTAAACTTGAGGTTTGTGGATGTGGCAGAGAAGTAGAATCGGTTTGAAGTGACTAAAGGACATCGAACAAACTCTTTTTCCTGGTGCTCTTCCTTCCAGAACCATCCAGGTGAAACATTTAATGGGAACCAAAGCCGGAGAGGCATCATTTAAAATCTCTCTCACCGCACGCGTGTCATCCTACATCATTCCTGTTCCCCAGCTTCCTCATGTTCAAACACTTTTAGCTGTGAGGGGTCACTCAATCATCTATGGGACCAAAACCAGTCACATTTGCTGTAAGCATTTGCACATTTCATTTGGCTTTGACTCTAAGGGGGTCCAGATGCCGCACAATAACAACTCAGGATGGGACCCCGGGGTCCCAGGAGCACTGCTAGCATCAGAGCGGTTAGCATGGCATTAGAAGCTGTCAGATTGATCATGCTAAATCATGTCAGGGGAGGGAAACTCCAGACGTGGTGGTTTGGGTTTGCATGTTAATGTAAGTAACAGCAGGGAAGGATTTTCTATGAATGAAAAAGCGGTGTGATGAGTTATGAATGGGCGTTTCTGTGTGGCACTTTCAAGGAAGACTATGTTACAAGCTACATTATGAATGCTTATAATTCCCAGAAGGACATGACAGGCAGTTAAAGACAGATCTGTGACTCCTACCCAGACTCATTCTCTGCCGGGTGGCCGTCCAGTGATCTGAAGCGGCTAGTAGTTTTTATTCCTTTTTATATGGTGCTCTAAAACCTCAGCTGTAAAATAGAATTCAGTTCCAGTGAAATAAAAAGAACAAGAAAACACGAAACCCTTCTTTCTAAAATTGGACTTTTTGTGCTTTTTTGTTTTATATCATCTTTTGTCTATAATTCCATTGGTTTTCCAGCGCAAACCTATTCAGTGACCTTTGACCTGTGGTTCTGAGGTCTACTCACGAGACAAACTTGCCCACTTCCACCTGGATGATGGCGTTTTGGAGCTGGACTTCCAGAAGCTGGGCTTCGGCTGGAACTTCCTCACCGGACTTGCTGCTGTGTGGGGAGAAGATTCGCAGCATCCCCATGTAGCTCCCCACTACCAGCTTGTCTGTGACAAACAATGGGGGTTACTGAGTTTGACATCATTCTGATGTCATCAACAACAGATTTCCTGCAGGTTCTGTCTGTCACACACACGCTCACCATGTCCAGAGCCGCCGTTGTCCACGTCACCGACACACAAGCATCCCTGGTCAAACTCCTCCCCCTCGCCAAGCACCGCCGACCACCAATCACGGGCCTTGAACAGAGACATGCCGCCTCTGATTGGACAGAGAGTGAGGGAGAGATCAACTAAATTTTTTTTTTTTTAAATTTTATATACTGGTTTGATCCCCAAAGGGAAATTAAGAACGCACACTCTAGCTACTGATTACAAACGCATGCATACATATATATTTGTGAGTACAGGCCCCTGTATCACACACACACACAAGGGGGCCTGTGGGCATGCAGGGGAGGTAGAGTGGCAGGCAGCTCCTTCTTGGTGCGCCTCAAATGAGCAATTTGTAAAGGGGACGGCACCTTGCTCAAGGGTGCCTTGGCAGTGCTCTGGAGATGAGCTGACGCCTCCCACTGTCAGCTAACCTCTGGGTATTTTTGGAGGGGCGGGGGTGGGAATCGAACCGCTGATCTTAAATCATAGGACGACCTGCTCTACTGCCTGCTTTACCACTGAGCCACTGCCGCCCCAAAAAGCAGGAGAATTTAAAGAGTTTTATAAAGACCAGGAAACAAGGCAGTAAGGACATTTTTAAAGTCGCATTTAAAAGAAATAAAACAAATCCATTAATTGGAAAATTTAAAAATACATTTAAACAACAAGAACAAATCTGAGGAGGATTAAAAAGTGTTTGTTGTACTTTTAAGATGTGCACACTGGTGTTTTAATGCTTTGACTTGTTCAGCGCTCTTAGTCGTGTTAGTGAACCTCTGGTGATCGCTGGATAATCAGTTTGTCAGAATGATCCAGGAAGCTCCCGGTGTCCTGTGACCCACACTCACTCCTGCAACCAGTGGCAGAGCAGAAGACCAGTCATGTGACCCAGGGGGAGGTGGAAACAAGAGGCTTTTCTTCATGTTAAGTGCTGAGCAGGTGGAACAGGCTGCTAATCCACAGAGGGAATCCCTCCTATCTACAGTGCACTATGAGGCCTTAATGTCACACATTTCAGATAATTATTTTTCTTGGGGAAATTGATCATTTATCTGATTGAAATTATACTAGGTGACTAAAAAAAAAATTCAATTAAATACTCGGATCGATCCTCCAATGATAAACAATTAAATGACGTCATTATTCCTTGTAGTCGTCGGTTATTATTCATATTTTTCGTACTCTTAAAACACACGTGTGGGATTGTTCTCTGCCCAGTGGGACTCGCGTTGTAATAACTACGTCATTTATCATCCAGCTATAAAATGAAGTGACGTCATGTCACCGCACACGTCTTCGGGAGCTTTTTAAAGTCGACTCATCCCGCTAAAGGATGTTAGCTTCCAGCTTAAAGCCCGCAGATGTAACTTTAGCTCCAGGCGGCTAATCGGCTAGCTCTCCAAGTTACCTCCATACTAGCTAGAAGAGCGAGAAACGGCGTCGCCGCTGTTTTTATGTCTTCCTGATAATGACGTCAAAGCTCCACCTCGGTTCAAACGTCATTTCTTACCTTGACGCGCACAAGCCTGTCTTTCGATCAAAAGTTTGTTCCTCAGTCGCACGAAAATCACATTCTCAGCCTCCTGCTCGCTGCCATCGTCCTGTTGTCATGACACTGACGCTCTACGGCGCGCGAGTGGCTGTGAGCGCGAACGGAAGTGGGTGGGCTGCTGGGAAGTGGAGTTTTTAGAGGACATTGTGTTTCTGGGTCCAATCTTCAGTAGATTTCTGATTCTAGCTGGATGTTTTGCCTTTTGCCAGTCTTTGTTTTGTTTGTTTTATCAGATACTTCAGTGTCAGTGATACTTCAATATCCAGAATATCCTTATACAACAACAACAACAAAAACAACAACAATAAGTGGGTAAGCGGTAGATGATGGAAGGATGGATAACAACAACAACAACAACAATAGTAATAATAATAATAAACAATAGAACATTGATACATGTCTTGCTGGGATAGCCTCCAGTTCCCCGTGACCTGCAATGGCAGATATTGAGGTTGGAAAAATGGATAGATAGATGGACATTGATACCTATGCTGTAACGCTAGATTAATTATTGCAAAAATGATTAATCTTCATAAGTTATACAGCAAATGGTTTATCGCTCAAGTAGTGCATTCATTCAGGATCACACATTAAATGTTACATTAAGTGACTTTGACTTGATTTTGACTTTGAAGTGTGATCCTAAATACAGCATGTCCCTTTATAATAATTTATAAAGCTCACAGGTACACACTAGCATCCATCAGTAAGGAATGACATGTGTCATATTAGTTTCACTGTCCTTTGTATGGATAAAATCTAATATTCTAATACTGTGTGTATAAAAAACACAACTGATCGTAAATGTCAATTGCATTTATATATACAATATTAAATATTAAAAGGCAGGGCTCGTCCGGGATTTGAACCCGGGACCTCTCGCACCCTAAGCGAGAATCATACCCCTAGACCAACGAGCCACATAGATGTCTAACTTAACTAAGAGTTTTGGAGTCAAGGCGATGCCACGTTGACTGGATAGTTTTGTTCTTGCATCTGCAGACTTTTAATTTGTGGTGTTTGACTGACATCTACAGGCGGTTTGCTGAACTGCAGACTCCACCAGCGACATCAACATCATCTTCTCTGCCGAGGAAAAGGTGATCAGGATTTAAGAGTTTATTTTCTTTCAGATTCATGTTCTGGAATTGGCTGGAAGTACAGTATGTGAATATCTAATTTCTTACATGTAATGACGTATGTATTTAGCAAATTTAGCAAAAATGTAACGTTGATATTTATTCTACCCTACACTCTGAAAGGTTTTATTGAAGGGTTGTTTTAAGTTTTTTAGTGTTGAACACAATATTAGGGTACAAATCTGAAAGAGGTAAATAAGTGGCCGAATTTGACTTGACTTTTTTTTTTTAAAATTATCAACCACATGAGGAAAGATTTCACACATTAATTCATTTAACTAACGAACTGTTCTCCTGTCCTCCCTGATGTTCACCCAGATGGATCTCGTTCCTTCATCAAAATGTCTTCATGAAAAGTTTGCACAAGAAAAAAAATCTAAACTTCCTTCAGGTAAAAAGAATGTTAGGAGAGAACAGAAAAGCAGAGGGCTCGTCCGGGATTTGAACCCGGGACCTCTCGCACCCTAAGCGAGAATCATACCCCTAGACCAACGAGCCACACTTCTTCAGGCAGAACAGATTGTATATCACACATGCCACGTTGACTGGACTTATCTTGTACTGTTTGCCGCCCTAGCGGCGGCTCATGGTACTGCAGGCGGATTGTCAACTTTCTGCATTTCTTGATCCGAAGTTTTTACCCAAAACTAACTCTGAAAGAAATGTTGCTGTACAGAAACGGAACGCACCTATAAACTGGAGCATTCATACTGTCTGTTAATACGGTGAAATAGTTGCTCAGCTCTACCTGAGCTTAAGTCACTCCATTTTTTTCAGTCATCAAAAAGTAGGGCTCGTCCGGGATTTGAACCCGGGACCTCTCGCACCCAAAGCGAGAATCATACCCCTAGACCAACGAGCCATATGTACAAGAAAACCTGTACTTTTTAATGTTACAGCATCCCCACACATTAACAGTTTCAAGAAGGGTCTTGACACAGAACCTGGGCAATTTCTTTATAACTACGAGGCTGAATATGATTAAACATGAGAGCTTTGAAAATACTTCCCTGTATCAAAGAAAATACTACCATACAGGACACATCCACAATGTTTGTATTGTGAATTAAAGATTTAAATGTAAAAATATAAGTTTCTTTCCAGTAAATTGTCTACATGCTGTAAACTATGATGTGCACCTTCACATGTTATTAAAATGTTATGGTTCAAATCTGCTGATCCAGTCACATTTTATTACCTTTTTGAAATACTACCATCAAACAAAACAGAAAGCCAACTTCTTATAAAAATACAACACACCAGTCTGAACCTTTGGAGATCTCTCCAAATCCAGAGAAACAATATACATTTATATATAACGCCCACATATACAGTATGACACTCGTCGCCATTCTAATTATATATTTATATTTTAGTCTTCCATTTCTTTGACATAAACTTAGAAAAGGCAACATGCAGGTGATAGCAGCACAATAAGACAACATTCAACGAGACAACGAGAGTTTGATTTTTTCATCAAAATAAAGATGAATGTCTGAAAGGTGGGGCTTAATTTTACTGAAATATATGTTCTGTTTGACCAGAAGCAGCTCTTCACTTCTTCTGTTCATGTTAAGATTTTGTCATTTTGTTCAATCCATCTTTGATTCAGGGGAATTTTTCTGTCCCCACTGCTGACCACTAGGAGTCATCCTTCCATCAACACCCCCTTAAAGGAATAGTTCACCCAAACATACCAACTCATTTCTTCCCCTTCCTACAAGATCTAACGAATCAAACTAATTGATGAGCTTGTGAACTGATCCTTCAAAGGTTGGCCTGGAGAAGCAATTGATTGTTCTGCCAGCTCCTCCCCCTGTTCTTCTTCTTTATGCTAACATGATGCTAAACACGCATGTAAATATGTCTTTTCTGTGCATCATGACTAGAACTTTGCGTCCACGTCCGGCTGGTACACAGAATGTGAAGAGCTTTTCTTCTGACCATCTGAATTGTTTCCCTCCCCCAAATTAATTTAAAGTAAATCACATAATTTAATTTGTACTGAGTTCTAAAGATTCATCAGTGAGGAGAAGTAGTTCCATGGTATATAAAACATACCATCACAAAAATAATTCTATGAATCAAAATGGTGACTTTTAAATATGGAGCTGGTGTTTTTCTTTTCTCTATCGTAAACATCTTGAACAGCTGAAATGGACAAAACACACCAGAGACAAGCTTCTGCCGCCATAGGGACTTTTAAACAGTTCATTCAGGGGGTGTCAAATGTCTTTAAAAATTTTTTTACAGGTTGCGAGCAGGAAGGAGTGGAATTGGCCGCTCTGGACCAATGAAAAGGTGTAAGTTGGCCTTAGAGGTCTGGAGGAGGGGCTGAGGACCGGTGGGAGGAGTTATAGAACCTTCTGGAGGATGGCGTTGGGCACTTCCAGTGTCTCGTCCTTCACAAGGACGATGTCGTAAGAGTCCAGATATTTGTCCAGTCGTTCTTCGACCTGATGGGAAACCAGAGGGAAAGATTCAGGAGTGTGTTTTAGGGTTGTTGTCATGGAGACCCAGGTTGGAGATCAGGTGGAAGAGGAAGGGTTAAGTCAGTGGTACGCTCCTTCTTACCTTGTCGTTGAGGAAGCCGATCTTGAGGATGTTCTCCACGTTGGGCACGCCGTCGGCCATGCTGAGGTCGCCCAGCGAGTCGCCCATGAGGACGACGTTGCAGTAGTCCTTCAGCTGCTTGAAGTACTCGGTGTTCCTCAGGGCACCTTCGTGTTTGTTGTACACGTGGATCAGCTCACCTTTGAAGCCTCTCAGGATGCCCTGTGGAATGAAGAGGACCTGGAGTCAGCCAGAGGCTTCTCTGAAGCTGGAACTTTAAATACGAACCCTACGCTACGTGATTTGGGTCAAACATCTCTGACAAAAACTTCCAACAACCAATTTTTTCACCAAATGTCGGGATTGGAGAATCTGGATTATCCGAGACTGAGCGTGGTCTGATCTAAGCCTGGCTTGAGTATAGCTGGACTCACATTGTCGTCGAAGTCCATGAAGTTGGAGACGACCTTGACGTTGGGGTGGTAGACGCCAGCTTGGCGGATGATCTCCTCCAGGACGTCGCCCAGGCCGGCGGAGAAGATGAAGACGGGAACGTTGTGCTGCCGCAGACGCTCGAAGAACTGCTCGTAGCCCTCCCTACCGGGCAGATGATCAGAGAGCAGATGGTGAGACATCGCGTGAACAATCTACTCCTCTGGTCGGGGTTTATAGGAGAAAAAGATAACAACCATGCTAAGGTCACCGATGAATATTAAACCGCAAAGATTCTAAAGATTCCTGAAGGCTTTGCAAAATTTAACAAGATCTCCCCAGCCATGGGTGGAAATCTGTAGTGGAGGGGGTGGTACCTGAGCGCAGCGTCGGACTCTCTCACCACCTCCGACAGCTTGTCTTTCTCTAACCGCTGCTCCACCAGTAATGTGTGCGACTTGAAGTACCTGCAAATACACACACAACGTAGTGTTAGGGCGCGCCCTCCTGGTGGTGAGCGGAAACACAAGAAGAAGAAGGAGAAGAGCTCTCACCACTCCACGATGAAGGGAAACTTCTCCTCCGTGGTGAGGTGGGGGTCGATCTCGATGGGGTAATATTTGTTCTTCAGCTGCAGGAGCTTCTGTCGGCACTCGTCCGTTATCAGCTTGCAGTTATCGATGATGTCTGCAAAACAACGGGGAGAATCTAAGAAAACCTTAAAGAAAAAAACTTTACGGGGCGGTGCAGGCTCATACTCACTGTGGCACGTCGGGCTGCGCTTGCCGTTGATGGCGAACTTGCTTAACGTCATGTCGAAATCTGTGATGATCTGGACAGGAAGCAAGAGCAGTTTGTTCACCAGAGAACATCAGTTCTAACTAGAACCAAACAGGAAACATCCAGCTGGCCTTAAAAATGTGGAATCAGGTGTTAACCCTCGAACATTATGGCTTAGAACAGTAACAACGTCTCTAACCGGGTGGTTTTTATCTGATGTAATAAACCCAATAAAATAAACTTGTCATCAAAATATATCAAACAATATTTTATTATTTTATTTTACTTTACTGATTCACTGTAGCGACCCCTGAAGGTAAAAGCCAAAAGGAAAAGAAGATTAAATATGGTGTTTTAGCGTTAAAAGTAGTCAGACTCCAGTTTAAGCGTCCACCTCTGGGGGGCGCTGGGGAGCGACAAGGACTTCTTGTACCTGTAGTTTGGAGGCTCCTCCCTTGATGAGGCCACAGATTATCTGCTCCACCCTCTCGGGGTCCTTCATATGGACCGTTGTCTTGTCAAACTGGGGCATCTGCGGGGGAGAGGTTCTGGTAGTTAGTATGGGTCAGACTTCATCTTCCAGGAGGAAGCTCAGGACGGCTCAGGACGAAATGTTAGGATGCGGTCATGTACGATTAACTCAAAATTTCATTTCTGCAGATTCTTTTTTAATTAGTTTTCAAACTGGTATTTATCGTATTGAAAACTTGACTGCTGCCAGCTGAGGATGACACGATGGAAAACAAGCGGTACATACAGAACAGACATGCTGTTCATCGCCTGGCTTCCACCAGGCTTATTGAAGCAGCATCAGGTTTCAGAGCAGCTCGTGGATTTCCTCAGAACCTCCAGCAGAACCACAACACAAACTAAATTTAACTTCCATGACGCCTGGATCGCACAAACACCAGCAGACACACACACCAGCTTCCTGAACCGAGGAGGAACGATAATATGGTTTCTCTACCTCTCACTTTTTTCTTTTCATTAACTTTTGAACGAGTTACCGTTGGCCGAGCTGCCCAGCGAAACCAGGATCTCAAAGCCTGTCGAGCAGGAAAGAGTAGGAACGGGTGTGTTTACCTGACGGTGTGAAACTCAAATCTGCAAAATATTTCATGGCAACAAACCTATTTGTTGCCATGAAATATTTTATTGTTGTTTTGTTTTTGTTTGTTGATTCTGGAAGAATTCAGATGTCTGGATTTACACCACAAGCAGGAAAAATAAAGCTTAAGGTCCAATAAACCTGATGACTGGAGGAAAAACGGATATCATGACTGTCGGTGGAAAAACTCTCACAGCTCTAAATGTTTTCCTGACAGGCTGGAAGATGAACACACACACACACACACACACACAGACACACACACACACACACACACAAAGACACACCCACACACTGACTCACCTCGGGGGTTGTTGTCGACGCTACAGCAAAAGTGAGGAAAAGATTGTGCGTCTGCGGAGGGTTTTTATATCCACAGCACAGGCAGGGGAGGAGGGAGGGGCGGAGCCCAAAGTAGACGAGACAACATAGGCCCGCCCTCTGCCAGAGGCTGACACACACACACACACATGCAAACACACACTGACAGCATCAGCTGACTCACGTCAACACACCCCAACCCAAACACACACGGTTCAGTATTAATAGAAGCTGAACGGGTCAATAAGTTACACTAATCTACTCCCGTTTCAGGAACGTGACCTCTGACCCCTGAAACCTTTAGAGTCCATCAGGGATACACACACCTCAGCAATGCTACTGCTGTGCACGCACATTTCAAAACGCACACATGCGCGCGCACACACACACACGGCAAACAGTATGACTCCACAAAATAGGTCACACAGGTCAAAGGTCAGTTTTCACACACAGAAATATGAAGAGTTTAATGTATGTAGAGTTTAATGTTCACAAACAGAAACAGTTCAATGTTTATAAACAGTTAAATGTTTATTAACATTTTAAGTATGTAAACAGTTTATTGTTTGTAAACAAATTGGGATATGTAAATACTAATATTTATAAACAGTCTAATGCATAAAAACAGTTTAAGCTTTCTAAACAGTTTAATGGCAACTGACTCAGCATTTTCCTCCCACAGACGTTCACACGTACAAAAAGAAGAATGGAATCTTTCAGCCTTTTAATGTCTGGTTGAGTCTGAACACGTCCATCATCTTGATATAATGACATTAACACCCACCCACCCACACCCACACACGAACACACACACACACACACACACACAGGTAGAGCAGGTTCTTGTAGCAAACACTGACTCACTGTCTTACATAACTCAGTCACGAACACCAGCCTGCAGAGTAAGTATGGGAATGGATCAATAATTAATATCAGTAGCCACGCCCCTCAGGGACCCTCCATGATTTGTTCTAAAATGATTTTATCTGTTAACACTCAGTGTTTTCTGATAAGTAGAACTTCCTGCTGCGGCGAGACGAGAACAGGTTAATTAGAGAAAACACCTTAAATGATTAGTTATTAATTTTTTGGTGGAGGGAGGAAGCCGGAGAACCTGGGGAGAACCCAGGTAGACACGGGTAGAACATGCTAAAAGTCTCAGGTGTTGAGATGGACTTGAATCTAGAACCTTCTGGTGACATGTCAAGTTTTACATAACACCAGGCTGGGTTTTTGCTGAACACTGCGTCACGACCTGCCCCCCCTCTGAACCGTCGCTGTCATGAATGTAAGACGACCCGAACCGACCGGGTCCTCGTCTCTGCTGGCCACGACCGCCTCGCATTCCACAGCTCCTACGAAGTAGGTCAGTCCTCTCCAGTTACATGTCACCACAATAACAACACATGTCCCCGCTCTACCAGGCCTTAGCCAGAGTCAAAGAGACGAACACCGAGTGGTTCTGATGAGTCCAGCAAGGTCCAGTTCAGTTAGCCCCATTTGCAGGTTGAACTGCGATTTACATCTGTACGCAGAACATGCAAAGTACTTCAGGACCTCGAGATATGAGCTGCTCGACATACAAGTTTTTGAGGTTCGAGTTGTGGATGAGACCGAATCTCATTTTTTATCACGTGTTGAGTTCAGTCACAGAATGGATTAAGCTCTTATCTCCATATTACTATCTGAGGTTCTACCATATTCGTCAAAAGTCCAGGGGATGCTGTGAAATGTGAACTAAAGTAACAAAAGTAAAAGTAAGACACAGATTAGTGTTGATTTTGGAAGCTGATCAAACTTTTTATCAACTACTAACAGAACTCTGAGAAGTGGCTGAATCACACCAGATCCACCATGAGCCTGAGAGGTCGAGGTCCCTCCCATAAGGATCAAAGGTCACAACCTGAGTCAGAACTGCTTCAACCATACACACATCTGACAGACAGCTGGAATCACACTGAAAGAAATCAACCACGACAATCCTCCAGTATCAACCAGCCAAGCTGACTTAAAACATCCACAAGTCCACACTGCAATGTCCAAAGCTGAAACCTACGCTGTGCAGACCTACTATGAAGCTGCATAGTTTGATGTAGATTCAGATTATGAACTCTTCAGCCCCACAAAGAGCATCCATCAGGATCTAAATTATAACAAGGTTATAAAATGACAAGGAATGTTTTTAGATGTAAATCCAGGAAGGGAAGTCTGGATACATTTATGATCAGGAAGGAATGACTGCCTTCATGCTGCGACACGCTTCTTAATCTATGGGAGTCAGTTGGTTTTATTGTCGACGAGCGGTGAAGATAAGACCGGAGAGCCCAACTCCCTTCTGTGTGCTGAAGGATAAACACTGAAGCAAAGCTGTTCCTTCAGGAATCCCTGGTGGGATCTCAGAGGACTTTGGTTTCTCTATATTCAAAGTAAAGTTTAATCTGAAGTCCTGAATATTGCATTGAGGCATTCGTCAGTTTCTGGGCTCTTTCCCACTCTGGGAAAGACTTTGTCTTGTCTTGCTGACGATCGTCTGTTTCTACTGATAACAGCAAAGCCATTGAAGTTCAGATTCACCTTCACCAGAAAACGTCAACCTCCAATTCACTTTCTTTACTCTAATAAACAAACGAGTTCCTTGTCTATTCCTGTCTCTAATTTTTTCCACAAAGAAGAGCTGAAGTCAGAAACCTGCAAACTTCTGCTCAACTTCAAGTTCAGGTGTAGCTTTTTCTGCCATCTAGTGGTCAACTGGGTGAAACACATTGGGTTGGTTCACAGAAATCCCTCGGCAGAGAATGGGTCATATAGATTTGCGCTTTGAGGACAAATTGTTCTCAGCTCCTGCGGTTTGGAGTGGATGTTTGCTGCATCATTAAAAGCACATGGTCACAAGTTTCCATGCTGACAGTCGGAGCAGGAAACGGCTTCAACCCTGAAGCCACAGAGACTACGACATCCCATAACGTAGGCTCACGCTTTCACCAGACGACTGAAAACCAGAGCTAACAAATGTCTGCTGAGGACTTTCCATCACACCCTTTGATGCCCTGGTTGTGTTTTTATCTCTGCGAGTCAGATACCTGCCACCCTGCCCGAGTCAAGGTCGACCTCGAGGACTCCTCCCAGATGGATTACTCCTTCAAACGGAAACACCAGAACAAAGGAGGCCTTTCAACCAGACGCCACAATCACCTTGAACTGGCTGTGGAGGCCGAGGACGAGCAGCTCTGCTTGAGCCGCTGACCGCCATCACATCACTCCTGAACAGAAGACTTCAACTAGTCTCGATTTCTTGGATATGTGTAAATATAATAAATAATATTCAAATGACAGGTGAACAAGACAAAGCAGAGTGACGTCATGAGTCTGCTGACCCCGATGTCGTCCTGCAGGTCAGAGAGCTGCACTGAAAGAACTTCATGTCCTTTTGCATCTTGCATAACCTGCATGCTGCTGCAGGATGCCGGTAGAGGAGAGAGGGCCCGCCGCCCTCCACGGAGGCCCCCCGCTGCTCCTTCCGGTCCCCCCCCTAATCAGTCGGAGGAGCTCTGTCTCGTGACCTATACAAACAGTTGCTGTTTTGGGGGCGTTAGCGGCTGCGCAGAGCACCATGCAGATCCATGCAGCCGTCAATGATTTAAAAGACAGAGCCACCTTTCCTGGCAGGGTTTTCAGAATAAAAGCGGAACACGTGTTCCAGCGGTTAAATAATAACTCGACGTCCGCATTCAAATAATTATTTTTTGTGGTTATTTATCACATGTTAGTATGTTCATTTGCTGATCACCAAACAAAATGCAAATGTTTCCATAACTTCTAGAATAAAAAGTTGGAATTTTAGGCTAAATCTACTGCAGCTAGAGTAACTCTTAAAGTCAACGTAAAATGTAGTCCTACTTCGACAAATACATGTATAGTGCGCTAGAAAGCAGTTAACTTTTGCGCTTTTATTTTGAAGGTCAACCATCCCTACTTCCTGCTTCCTCTCGTTCGTTACTTCACGCGGCTCGACCGTCAGTTTTTACTCACCATCTCTATGATCCGTGTCTTCTTCCCCGCTCGTTTCTTCTTGGCCACAATGTACTGGGCCAGGACGACGCCGCCGAACAGCACGCAGACACTGGCGCTGGCCGCGGCTCCAACCTTGACCACGGCCGTCCGGTCCATGACGGTCCGTCCTGCGTTCCTCCGCCGGAGAGTGGCTACTGCTGGCTACCACCTCCCGTCAACCGCTGCCTTCCGACTGACTGGTCCATCCAGCCAAAGATCGTCTATGCGACACGTGACGTGTCACGCGGCTTCAATTTCCCCTGTTCGATATAAATTTGTACTTTACCCTGAAACAGTTCGTAAAGTAGCGAACTTGTTGGATAAAATTGCACTATAATGTTTATAAATGCACATTCTAATCAAAACTCGCCTTGTTATCTTATAAGTATTTTATAAGCCTTTTTTTTATCCCTGAATCAAACGACTTCAATCTCTTTTCAAAGTAAAACTCTTCCGTTTATACTGGAAATACCTAAATAAAGCCCATCGTCATCTGCACAAGGTCATGTATATAAATAAGAGGGAAACCTCCATAATGCTTTTTAAGACAACTACGCAGTGTCATGTGTCATGTATCTTTTTGAAGTTAGATACGTGACTCATCTTTCTAATAGACAATCTTTGTTGTGAGCTTGCCTTTACCTCTGACGTCACTGTACGGTCCCTCCGTGGAGAAGATGCCAATGTCCTTTAATTCCTTAATATCCTTTAATATTATTAAAAGTTATAGTTTTACATCAGATTATTGGGAAGTGTTTTATTAAATTTAACCGACAACTGAACTTTGTCTAACCGGTGTTTCACAGGACATTTAAGTGTATATTATTTATTTACTGCGTGACCTTTAAATCAATGGGCAAATATAACTGTCATCTTAACGGAGAATATGTCAGTTGTTAAAATAATGATCACTACTTACAATAAAATGAAATATCTTTATGATTCAAAGCAAATATTTGTGTCCATCTGGTTGAACCATAAAATACAAGCAACCCTCAGAGATTAAATTAGACTTCTTTTAAAACGTCACCTCAAACAGCAAATTAAAGGGTGTTTACTGAGTCTTACTGAGTCAAGGATAATTACATTAATCATGCTTCAAATAGTTATCTTTGTTCTTTCAAATAGTTTATAAGGTTATAGGCGGATGAGAAATCAACCAGAGAAAATATGTAGCACTCAATTATCAGTAATGTCCTGATAATCAAATCAGACACATGGCCTCGTTTGAACAGCTTGAGAGTCAGATTAAGTCCAGAACGGCATGTTAAACTAGCTTTACATTAACATACATAATCTATCCTCTTGAATCTTTATTTGGGAGCTACAAACACAAACACACACACCAGAAAAATGTAAGAGTAAGGTAATATTTTTATATTTATTATCATTTAAAACCAGAACACAGGAAAGAACGAAGCTCATTTAAGTTTGTACATATCAGGAGGCGTCCAGAGGGACAATGTGAACCCTTGTGGATGTTGATGAGGAAGGGCAGGAGAACAGGTCTTGTGACGTCTCGCTGAAGGAATGTGTTCCACATTGAATAAACGTGAGCATGAAGGCTCCATTGTCTGGAGGTAAATGACAAGAGCAGCAGCTTCTCTAACCTCTAAGCTTTACTGTGTGTGTGTATGTGTAGTTTCACTGGGCACATCACCTGGGAGACAGTGTGTAAATATGACAACACATGGATACACATTTCCTCGTACTTCATTTTCATTTAAACAAGAAGTTGGAAACAATCGAGGGAAATGTTGTGAATTTTTTGTCTCACAGGAGCAAACGAACACTCGATCTGATTTAGGCTGCCGTCGCTGTGTCGTCCAATCCTGACTAACTCAACATTTATATCAAATTGAAGCTTCATCGATCTACAGAATCATATCAAAGAGTTTTCCTCTGAAGCTGTTTCTGTCCCTGAAACATTAGCGGTTCTCTAGTTCGCTTAGCTAACGGGCTGTGTAGTTATTCTGCTAGCTAGCTGGCTGGTTGCTAGCCCGCCAAATGAATGAACTGCCTCACTTTGCTGCTCCTGGGGTGTTGTGTTATATACTGTAGTCAAATATAGCCAACAATATTGTGGTACTTTTGAATGCATTAATATGTTTTTGTGGTTATTTTAAACCTAAAATATATGTTGAAATTAGAGAAAAAAATAGGTTGTGGTTTGTGGTTGTGATTAGATAGATCATTTTTAGTATTGGGCCAGATCTGCCACCCCAGGTGCTGCCTTCTTCATCCTCACCATCCTCAGTAGTGTGTATCTACAGCAGCTACTCCACAGGCCGAATGCCTTTGGCCTCCTCCAGCTTCCTCAGGGTCTCGTCCCATTGGGTGAACTGCTTGGAGAGCAGGAACATCTGCCAATCAGAGGTCAGGGGTCAGTGGGAGGAGCCATTTATATTACCAAGAAAGATTTCAGGGAAATAACAAATATTAAGGTGAAAATGGAAGCGAACCATTTTGTTGTATTCCTCAAAAAGCTTGTTCACTTCCAGGGACTGAGCTTCAGTTTGGTCCTGCAAGAAGGAAAATATTTAACAAACTAGATGGGAGTCAGAGAGGAGAGGCCGATAAGGGGAGACACACGGTACCTGCTGTTTGATGTGAATCTGTGACAGGCGCTGCAGCTTAGTGGCGTGTTCAGGGACGTCTGTGAACACAAACACAACCAATTCAGATGAACATCCTCTCTGCAACACAACACAACTTTAACAGACTTCAGGAGATTTGAATTTCTCTCTAAACTGTGGTATTTGACAAGATTTTAACACAAACAGCTGGATGTACCCAAAGGAGAGCACGGACTACAGCATGCAGTCGGGAAAACATGTGAAGTGAGAGCAGAACTGATCCAGAATCTGATTTCAAACTGAATGCAATCATCACAATGAAGGCTGTAATAAATGTTATTCATCACCTTCCTGCCGGCTGACGCTCACCTCTGATGTAGGTGCTGTCCAGCAGCTGCTGCAAGCTATCGACCTGCTCCAGCAAAGAAGCCTGGGAGAGCAGGAAGTCCTCCTCTGAGGAGAAAGGCACAGCAGAAACCCATTGAAGTTGCTCCTTCTTCTTGTATAAAATTATTACTGTATTATTACAGTACACAATATAATACTATGAATTTTGACAGATGTTATTAATATCTCTGGGTTCTTACCTGCCAGAATGAACTCCAGTTTCATGGCGTCTGGTACGGTGATGTGGTCGGTGAACTGGGGGTCCAGGTACTTCAATAGATCCTCAACTGCACCAGAAACAACCAATGAATATACGAGGGACTCACCAAACACAGTTCAGAACCTGACTGGAGAAATGTCCATGTCTTGACTGATGTAACAGTTTGAGCCACAGCAGGAAACCCGGTCGACACACAACACACACACTCAGAATGAGAGGAAGGCCCACATTTGGTCTGATTCAGGCCTAATTTAAAAGGTGCATACTGAGTACAAACATTTTGAAACTTTATCAGTACTGTTTTCAATTAATAAATATCATTTTACACAAAAGACATACAGTTGATCGGTTTCTTTTGAAGAAAAGCTGCAACCCAAGTCTAAGTCTGTAACGGGAAACTCAGAATATACACAAACACAGTGCGACTCACTCTTCTTGTGTAATATCTTCACTCGTTCTCTCTTGTTGGCTGTGTTGGTCAGACCTGCTTGAATCCTGGACAAAGAATCTCCACACTGTAGGACAAAAGATCAAATTGATTTACAGTAAGTGATTAATAAGGGGATAGAAAAGGCTTTTATAATGTACCCTTTTGCTCATGTTCTATCAGCATCTGATCTTTATGTTTAACAGAGCATATCTGGGATTATTTTATATGCTAGGCCTTGTAACATCAGGTCAACTGCAGCCTTGTCAGATATATAAAAACACGTCTGCTGTTACTTCCCCCACCTCTGCAAATACAATCAATCCACTTTAATGTCCCTTGGGAAGTGTTAATCATACCATATCATATGAGGATCCCATGATGAAACAGTCTAGTCAGTGGTTTTAAAGAACCATAAGACGTTGGAGTCGATTCAATCCCAAAAATTACTCTGACTAAAGCATTCCAAAATTAAGTTTAGTTCCGCTTTCATCCTAAATCCCAGGAAACTATTTTAGCAAAGTGCTAAATATTCCACCCATGTTGAATGTCAAAGGAAGCAGATCAGAACACTTCAGTGTCAGACTGATGCACCAATATTGACCAGCTAACGAGAGTTACTAACCAATCAGATGGTTTAATCCAAACTACAGCTGCTACTCTTTTATGATAGGCAAACAGAGGTTAAACATTTTAATAAGACGCATTCTTAATGAAAGCTGAACAGTAAAATCATATAAAATGTAAAGGGCGTTCACCCACAGCAGCTGACTGCGCTATCGTGTTGTGCTAGGCTAACAGTAGTCCAGCTTCTACACTAGCTCCCCTTTAGTCGTTATTTCAGACAGGATTCAGAGCCAACCTTGACGGGTTTTCCACCTCTGCTTCGTCTGTCTCCGTATATACGGTTCTCCAATGTCTGGAGACGCATTTCCAGATTATCAATTTCCAGTTTCTTATCCATTCTCCAGCTGACTAGTGGCCACAAACAGAGATGCTCCAATTCAACACAGCCCCAACTGTCACGGAGTCGCATACTGATGACGCGTGTCTATATTGGAATTACTAAAAAAGACGTTTAGATTGTGAAATTATTTAATCTACTGCCTTAATATGATAATAAAGTTATGCTGCTACTCAAAAGTGTTGTGTTATATTAATTACGTGTTCATAATTTAAGAGAATTCTGAATGTTTATTTAAAAAATGTGGTCATTGCAGTAACGACCACAGCCGCTAGGGGCCGCTGTTTGCAACGAGGTTTTCCACACTTTTCCGGTAACAGCAGTGGAATGATAACACCGACAGTCACGGCCCTTCCTCCCTCATTCCAATCTGGCCAACATTGACAAAAAGTAAGCTTCTCGTTCTCTTCTTATGACACGACATATTTTAGTTTGTGTACAACAATATAAACATATAAGAAGCTGGGCATATTTCTTTTCTGCTCGCTATCCGTCGTTTTGTTTTCTCTAGCTACAGTAAGTTAGCTTAGCTAGCCTTAAAGCTAACGACAGTTTCTGCTTCTGCGTAGTTTATCATGGTTGGAGTTTGAGAGTCTCATAGGTGGGTTACTGCCTTCTAACGTGCTACAACCTAGTAATAACCACCCCAAAAAATGTTAACACCTATTTGGTGTCGTTAAACACGTGGTAACTGCGTGTGTGTGTGTGTGCTTCCTGGATCTTTTTGTTTCTGGGATTATTTTGCAGAAAGTTTAATAGATGCTTGCTTATCTTCTAGGTTGTTGTTGTTGACAGCACGAAGTTGTTTACCCCTGGACCTCAGGGTCTTTGTCTGGGAAATTTATCCTTTATGTGCCACTGGGAGAAACAGCAGCATGGCAGATGACAAGGATGTGTTGAGAGATGTTTGGTTCGGCCGGATTCCGACCTGCTTCACCCTGAACCAGGATGAAGCGACTGAGAGGGAAGCTGAGCCCTACTATGTAAGTGATGAATATATTAACAGTTCACTCATTTATGCCATTATCTGTTTGTTAGCTGTTGATACTAGTGAGATCAGATATCCAAGCGAGGTACAAAGCATGTTACTCAGGTCTTCAGATTACTGCTGATAGTAACCTCACAATTATAGATCCAAAACCCCTGAGATAATTGCCTTGAATCAAACAGCTACTTGTTCTATCATCAATACTTCCAGTCTATATTGTAAATGAGGTGATATTGGGGAGGTGTTTATTGTTTGTAGGGCAGATACAGGATTTCAACACATCCTTATGTCCAAAAAAGGCGATTGATAAATCTTAGGCCAGAGCAAACATGGTGAGGTTGTGCAGATGACCTGCTGTGGAGCTGAGTCAGCTTGTGACAAGAAGATTGATCTTAATGACGACAACAGGTTAATGTGCTTGCAGCTCTGAAGTACAGTGGATAAAAGAATAATCACAATCATCATTATTATTAAATAAAAACTTGCAAAAGTTTCAAGCAGGTGCGAATAAATGCTGTACAGTTAGAGTGTGTTCAAAGGTTAAAAAAAAATTAGTTCCATATTTCTATCTTCGATTTACGAGATGGAAAGTGAATAAACAGATAAAAAATTTAAATCAAGTCAATATTTGTTGTGACCACCGTTTGACTTCAAAAGAGCATTTCTACATTTCACCATTTGTTCAGACCAGCTGGAGGCTCTTACACAGGACTGTGTAATAACCAGTAATGTGTCCCACTCGTTTCTCCCAGCTGATGCTACCGAGGGTGAGCTATCTGACTCTGGTTACCGACAAGGTGAAGAAACACTTCCTGAAAGTGATGAAAGCTGAGGATGTGGAGGAGGTGTGGTTCGAGTTTGAGGGGACGGCACTGAAATGGTGAGAAAACGCTCCTTACATGAATCAATGTCGCTGGTTCTCATTGGTGCTTCGTGGCGTTGTATTTTTATTCATCCTTTTAGCTCGTGTTCAGATTTCTTCATCCTGTCCTAAATATAACATCTGCACCAAATTACAGTGTAGAAGATCAAGTAACATACTTATGCATCAGCTTGGAAAAAAATACACTTCCTTCTTACCCGAACTGTTTCTGTACCTTGTTGTATTGCATCAAGTAAAAATCCACATTCCCCAATAAATGAAGCACATAGTCAGAAACACAGAGCTGAGTTTAACCTCACCGCTGAGCCTGAAAGCATCACTGGACGTCCATTCATGGACGCCAGCAGAGAACGCTCTTACCAGACTGCAGACACAAAGTTCTTCCACAAGGTGTCAGCATCACCACAGAGACAGATAGACGGTCACTCACTCAAACACATTTAAAAATATTGACAAAATTATTCTTACTAGTTTTGTTTGCTGTTTACTTCAAATAACAGCTTCATTGTGAATGTTTCAGCTTTGGGTTTTTTAGACACAGATATTTAATGACAATCTGTAGTGGTTAGAGACGACATTTAACATAACATTCCTTGTCTTCTTTTTTTTTTCATCCCTTCCTGTTTGCTCCTCTGTTACCAGGCACTATCCAGTCGGAGTTCTGTTTGACCTCCACGCCTCCAGCTCCGTCTTACCCTGGAGCATCACTGTGCACTTTAAGGTCAGAGTCGGTCACTGGTCGGTTAGATGCAGCCTGTTCTCATTCCTGTATAGAATTTACAAAAGTGTCATGGATGGGTGGGTAGGTGGAGGGGGCTCACAATGCTGAATCACTGTCTGCCTCATCCTGTGTTTGCTCTGCCTCCTCATGGTTTAAACTGTTTAAATAAAGTGTTTGTTTGTGTCAGAACTTTCCGGATCGGGACCTGCTGCACTGCCTGTCCAACTCTGTGATCGAGGCCCACTTCATGTCCAGCATCAAGGAGGCTGACGCCCTCAAACACAAGAGCCAAGTGGTGAACGACATGCAGAAGAAAGACCACAAACAGCTGTGGATGGGCCTTCAGAATGGTGAGACACACACACACACACACACACACACATACAGAACCACACTCACAAATGTACAAATCTCTTCTTTTGAAGCCTCCGTCCCAGGACGTTTTCCCTCCCACCAGCTTTCCTTTCCGCTTCCGCCCACCTGTCCAGACAGGTTGATTTCCTCCTCACTGCCGGTTGTGATTGCGCTGGTTTGCGTCGGTGAAGCGCGGTTGTGAATCATGGGGAGCTTGTGATGTGGGAGCTGGCTCTGGGGGGGGGGGGGGAGCTGGGACGGATTCCAGAAGTCTGTTCTCGTCTGTGAAAATCAAAACCCAACGTGTATCGCTGAGATTCCTGGGATCACTTCAGGTCGAGCCAATCAGACAGGGAGACATGAAACACTCTGGCCACCGGCGCACAGCTGCCCTCTGGCTCCGTCTGCAGCAGAAAGATTCAGTTTGATCCTCCTTTTGATTGATTTATGATTTGCATGTGGAAACTTTAGTCAAGGATGCAAAACGATAAGAAAACATTTGATGATGTGTTTATAAGACACACTCATTGCTGTCAGAGAGGCCTTACATCCTAAACGTCCTTCCTGACCTCTTGTTCAGGGCGTCCTCATGAAAGACCATCTGTGGCTCCTTTCAGGGTTGATTCTTCTCAACGTGATAAACGAAGCTGATGGCGCTTCAACGGTACACGACTCGTAAAAGCACCTGTACCCTGGAGCTGTTCAGCGTTTCCACAGCAGCAGACATGGCTGTGGTTGACATGCAGATCTGTCTGCTGTGTTTCTGAGGCTTGAGGGGAAACTCTTCTCGCCTGTTGGCCACCTGGACATCGGCGATTCGACACATCTTTTTCTTGGTCTTGAAGCTGCAGCTGTTCCAAAACTGAAACGCGGCGTTTAGTCGACTGCAGGATGTGGCTGATGACCCGTAAGCTGCTAGCGCGACGAAATGCTGCTGATTTAAAGTTACATCAGAGCGGAGACAGCGAGGCGACCAATCAGGGCTCTGCAGGGTTTTAGCTCCTCTTTTAGTTGGTGGATCAGTGTCCTGGTATTTCAGCAGAGGGGTGACAAATGACAGGAGCGAATGAAATGTTTCTGCTGCTGTAATCGATGTTTGGTGGGGAAGCACAAGAATATCTAACAGATCCTCTGGCTTCATCTTCATGTTTACGTGATCTTTTTTAACTGATTTGAACTGATTTGCTTCGGGTTGGAGGCGATGCCCATTCATTGATCAGGGAAAGAAAAAAATTCAATCTTTGATTACTTGTTGTTCCGTTTTCTTCTAAAAACTAGAAAATCTCACATAGAAACCGTTTCATTGTCAACAGAAGGTTTTATGTCCTTCTACTGTTTTGTAGTTTTCCGCCCATTTGTCTCAATAAATAAAATAAACTATATAACAATTTACAGGAGAGGAAATTAATTGCAAATAAGAATAAATGCAAATGATGGGCAGAGCTTTTTTTTCAGGCTGTTTTCATTTAACTGTGAAAAATGGGCTGCTTCTCTGAACCCAGAAAGCATCACCTGCTTATCTCTGCCTCTCATCATTCCCCCTGAAAATGAAAAGAAAAAAAAAGTCACACAGGAAATGAACAAGAAAGAAAGATTGAAAGTTGATCTGGGAGTCAAAAAGTCGTAGTCCAGTCTTTGAACTGCAACCAAACGTTGGGGGTGTGGTTCACCCTGAAACAGATAATAGAACGCCCAAACCTGAAAGCGAGAGACGAAACCAGGTTTAAACTTTCACACCCAAAAACGACCAGAAACAGAGAGGAGAGAGGGGCTAGCTCGATCCAGGCGAGAGAAAAAGGCCTCATCAGATGGTTTGTTGGGGGTGGGGGGTGGGGTGTCTCCTTCCTGTCACAGAAGAAGTTTTTAACAGTTAGATGAGGGACGGTTTTAGAACAGATGAATGACCGTGTTTGTTTTGCTGTCACAGATAAATTCGACCAGTTCTGGGCCATGAACAGGAAGCTCATGGAATATCACAGTGAGGATGGAGGCTTCAGGTACATCCCCTTCAGGATATACCAGGTAACACACACACACACACACACACACACACACACACACACACACACACACACACACACACACACACACACACACACACACACACACACACACACACACACACACACACACACACACACACACACACACACACACACACACACACACACACACACACACACACACACACACACACACACACACACACACACACACACACACACACACACACACACAAACTCTCCTTACAGGTGGGTAAAATGTCATTTTTAGATTGGAAACTGAGCTCCGGGTCTGTTTATTGATTTAAATAATGAGTCTTTCTGTCGGACTGATGATGTCACTTTGACTTCTGGGGTCATTTTAACAAACCCTTTCCCCCGTTGGGCTGCAGTTTGCCTGTCAGACCAGTAGATGTCGCTAAATGACTGTAGGTCACAGCCTCTGTTGGCCATAAGGTCATAAGGTCAAAGGACTCCTGCCTACTCCTGGCGTTGACACGCGACAGACACGTTAAATATCAAACGTGTGACTGAGGAGGTTCCGACCATCTCCTGATGCATTTATACGTTAGAAGTCCAACAGGAAGTTCAAGGAATCCTCTCATTTCCCATCATTCTCGAGAAAAACACAAACTGGAAATGAATCGTGACAAATGACGTAAACACCTTTTAAGAACTCTGATAAGTCATAACCCAGATCCAGGTAAGGGAAGGTGTGTTAGTACCTGTCCCAACGCCCACCTAAAAGCAACACAGGGGAACTTTTTCCCTGCTCGACAGCCATGACCCTCCAGGCGTGTTGGTCCCGTCCTGCCCGGGTGCTTTTGGGAAGTTATTCATTGGTTTCTGTACATTCGATATGTGTGACTCTTCCTGGTTGTGTGCCAGCCTCAGGCATCAGCCTCCAATTGGGAGGCGGAGGCGGGCGATTGGCCTCAGGTCGGGTGTTTCCACCGAGCCGCTGCAACCTTTTCAAAAGAAAAGGGATGAATAAGCAGCCGGTTTCTGGAAACCATTAATGCAGCGCTTACGTTAAAGTCAGAGACGGTGCTCAGATTGGGACAAGATCTTCCAGAACCCTGAGCTCTGGGACGGATCCTGAAGACGCTGAAGCGTCTCGTCGGTCAGGAGAATTCAAATTAGGAAAACTTCTGTGTCTTTACAACAAAAACATGTTGACAGTCTGCTTTGCACTGAACTTGCGTGCCTTTAGCCTCCCTGCAAACGGACCGCCGGCCCCCACCGGTCCCTGAGGAGGGATCGCGACGTTCCGATCCGTCCAGACAAGTTTGGTAAATGACGGAGCAGAAAATAGACGCGGCGTCGGTCACATAACTTTTACCACCCAGCATATTTTTCCGTCATCATATCTTCTATGACTGCTGGTATTTTCCCTCTGGTGATTTATTACGGGGCACGTCAGGCGTTTAATGAGTCCTTCTTCTCCTCGGCTCCACATGTGGCTGCATTTACATTTTGCTGAACGTGGGTGGGGCTGTCGATCATTGTCAGAGCCGACTGCTCTCAGAACACCCATAAATCCCTTTTTGTTTTTACTTTCACATGTTCGGTGTGTAAATAACCAAATTTACACTGTGACAAAAAGCATTCTTGTGTCCTCTCATAAAAACGCGACTCTTTAAAGTGGCGGGCTGAAACACGCCGTCTCGTCGAGGCTCCGCCCTCTCAGATGTGCACTTGTCGCAGTCGTAAAAGCCTGCGAGCCGCCGACGGCTTGACCAAACCCAGACCGTTCCAGTTTGGGCTCTTTTTCACGACCGAATTGAAAGTTTCCAGCCTCGTTTACGAGCTGCTTTCATGACAAGCGGAGCATGAAAGCCTCTAAGATTCCCAAATCCTCCCGGAGAGGAACGTCAATCCAGAGAAGTTCGGATTGTTGGGAAGATGGGCGATAACGTCGCTGCACGCCGCAGCTAAAAACAAGAAGCTGCATGGACTTCATGTTTAAGCACAATAACTGCTCTTCCTCACCTGTGTATTCGTTTACAACCCGCCGCGTCACCTGACCGCCGAGCCGCCGCCGCGTCGTCAGGTTTCTGCTTCTGAATCAGCTGATCCTGTAAATCAGACGCGCTTTGATGAAGACGCCGAACAACAGGATGTGACGTCAGAGCCGTTCCAGTCCGACAGTCTGCGGGGTCACCGTGTTGTTATTTCCTGAGAAATGTTGCAGACTCATTGTTGACTGACATCGTCATTGTTTTATGGTATCGTAGCGTTTAGCGTTTGAGGCTAAATCAGCAGTTTGGTGTCAAAAGCTTTCCAAAAAAAAAAAAAAACCCGCGATGCTTCTGTCGTCGCAGCGTTCAGCGAAAAAACCAAACACGACACGACAAACCACAATAAGATCGAGTGTGACGATCCGCAATGCTGCAGAAATGCACACACACACACACACACACACACACACAGTCCTCCAGAGAACAAAGCTGTTTGTCTCTCCGGAGTCACCGTGACGATTTCTGCTTCTCACAGAGGGAAGATCCCCCCTCTCACGCAACACACACACACACACACACACACACACACACACACACACACACACACACACACACACACACACACACACACACACACACACACACACACACACACACACACACACTCGGTCCTTCAAAGCCAGATTGTGGTCTTTAGTGTAAATAGCATGTGCTGTGTTTGATGCAGACAGAATTAATGACAACGCTCAGTCCAAATAACAGAGGGCTCATTTCCGTCTGGCCTCCTCATGGAGACGAAGACACCTCATGGACGACACGTTTGTGTGTGTGAGTGTGCGTGTGTGTGTGTGTGTGTGTGTCTCTCTCTTGTGTCTTAAAGCTTCATCTAATGTGTGTGTGTGTTACCGTGCGTGTTCGTGCACGCCGCCCCGCTGCACCCCTTCCTCCGGCTGTTTGCTCGCCTCCTCTCCGGCGGCGATGCCGCCGAGTGATTCAGAGAGCCTGAGGGGGGGGAAAGTGAAAATGACTATCCTGCCTGTGACGGTTGCTGACATTGTTGCTGCACAGGTACACCTTTCCTGGCTCTTCCGTGAGTCAGTGTTTACTCACAACCCCCCCCCTCCCACCTCCACAATTCCACGTAAAAGCAGTGGGCCCACCTCCAGTCGCCCCCCCCCCACCCTCCCTGTACTTCTTCGAAGGAAGAATGTTTGTTTCTTGCCTCTGGTGCCGTCTGACGGAGACGAGGGGGAGGCGATGACGACACATTCAGGGGAATGCTGGGATCGGCCGATCAGCTGGGGGCTCTGACAGGATCGGAGGCGTTCAAGGGTTTCTCTCCGCATCATTTACCCCCACTCTGCACCCTCATGTTGTCACGTAGGGACGCTTACGTCTTGGGGTTAATTCCACATGGGGTCTGGTCATGGGGGTCATTTGGGGGGGGAGAAGTTTCTGTCTCTACCTGTGAACGGGATGTTGAACGTGATGCAACGCTGAAACGGCCGTCGGGTGTTACGGCAAGATGGCAGACGCTCCCTGATCTTCCAGATAAAAATAAAAGCGTGTCTGTGGATAAATTAACGAGTAAAAAACGACCGGAGGAGCTCATCAATGATGATGATGATGATGTCTGGAGGCGGAGGCGTCGACGCGGGGCGGAACATTCGAGCGATGAATAATTTAGAATTCAATTCAGCATCTCTCGATGGAGTTTCACCTGCACAGGTGTTTCATTTCAACCTGTGAGAAACGCAGGACTCCAGAAGACCAGGCTGGAATTTTAATTTAAGAATGGACGGTCTCAGAGTTCAGTGGAAACGCTTTCTAACCCCCCCAACCCCTCCCTCCATACACGGAAACTCATAATGATTGACGGCGCTGTCCCCCACCTGTCCATTGTTTTACCATCAATTAGACAGATTGAGTCCCCCCCCCCCTCCTTTCAATTAGGTGTCGTCTTCAGTTCCGCGGCTCTTTTCACTCCCGAGTCTAGGTGTCACACCACCTGAAAAGAAAGTGTCGCCGTCCAACTAATATCACGCTTCTCTCCCCCGGGGGATCAATAGCTGCTTCTTTTGTACGGCGACCCGCTCAATTATTCATGATGGGCTGTTTAAAAATGCAATGAAGTAGCTGTCACTTAGCGCACTCTCCCTGCCGTGTGATCCCTCACGAAGCGCCGCGCTTCCTGTCGGTGACTCAGTGTTTCTGCGTAACCCGAGCGCCTCCAGCGCCACCTTCCTCTCGCCCGCTTCACGCCCCGGCTCCGCGGTGTGTAGTTACCGATCCCCGTCCGCGCCGGCTTCCTTTTCACCGCTCCGCCATCGGGTGCTATTGTGTGTCCGTTTGACACCTCGGAGTTGGGTGTCGTCCTGCGCCGCGCCCCCTTCGCCCAGAAGAGGCGTCCATCATCGGGTAAAGCGAGACATTAGCCGTCAAGAGTTTCAATCCAGCCGTTTGATGTGTGATTACATTTACGGTCATGTGAGCCCCCCCTCACCCCCGAGTCGGAAAACCTGAAAGGATTCCGTGTCACACATGGAAAACACGCGTTGACTTTCAGTGAAATCACCATAAATCAAATCAGATCAAACAACAAAAAAAGCTGACCTGAACATCAACTACACAAAAATATGAGACCAAAAAAACCCCCCAAAAAAATGTTGTGAAGTGAAATAATAAAAAAAAAGTTTATGGCTGCTTGTAAACAAGATCCAGCCTGAAGTGAAGACGAGTCATTTTCGGTCCACTTCCACCTCTGGACCTCATTTACAGGATCTGGAGGCTGGCGGTAATTTCCCATCGTCTTTCCCACATTTCTCGCTCGTGGAATGCTGCGGCGGCGGAGCAGCAAATTACTGCCGAACAGTCATGAGGATGTTTGGGGCGTACGTCACTTTGTTTAGCCGTCCCATCGCGGGTGAGACGTTTACGTCTCAGGCTGTTCAAGCGGCCACTCTCGTCCTCCCCCCCGCGCCCACCCCCCGGGTGATTTGTGTTGTGGTCAGCGGACGGATAAACTTCACTTCCTGCTGTAGTTCACAACCGGATTAGGCGACTAATACCAAACAGGTCAAAGTAGTGGCGACGCTGTGACACCATTTGAAGAAGGATCGCGTTAACGCGGGGGTGGGGGGGGTCAGAGTCGTCTTTACGCCACATATTAATCAGTGTTTGTGCCTAACTCGCAGCCGATGGCTTCCAGACTGATTCTGATCTGCGTTCCCAGGAATTCCTCGGATTGACGTCTCACTGATGTTTGCAGCATTAAATCAAATTTAACTCTCACTTGGAGCGTTTTTCATTCAAGTGTTTGGTTTTACTTGAAACTCTAGGATTTCAAGTTAAAGTCTTTAAATCATCGGCTTCCAGCTTTTCGTAGCAGTTGATCTTCAGCAGACTTTTCCAGCGCTTCGGACATTGATCAGTGTTTTCTTTTCTCTTCTTCACCAATCCCAAGATGCTTCACTCGGAGCGACATCGTGTTCGCTCCCGGGTGCTGTCTGACGTACGTAAACTGTGTTGCATCATAAGCTGCCGCGACTTCCTCTGATTCGCCATCCTCTGTTTCATAACTGGATCAGTCGTCATGGCAATAAATTCCATGATTAGAAAACCTGACTTTGAAAAACATCATTAACCTTTCAACAAGTTGAACAAATCTATTTACAATGATGAAACCGCTGATCGGTGCCTCGTATCGATTTCTGTATCGATCGTGTTTGCCATTATTCATTGTTATCGTGGATCCTGACAGTCGTGGCGCCCCAACAGCCGGTCGCCCCACAGGTGTGTCCTGTTGTTCTGCAGGACGGTTTTAATATTAATAATAAATGACCGGTGGCCAGGAGGGCTTTGGCTGCGACGACTCACCGTTTGACTTCACTACCGGACGCAGCTGCAATGATTTAACCTCCTCCTGCACCGGGCCTGTGGTGAATGACATTAGGGCAGCGTTTAATCGCTGGGTAATCATGCACAGACCCCAAAAGGTTCTTTTTGTGTTTGTGATCTCCCCTGAACCAAAGCATCAGGACAGGAAACGTAAAGACGGGTCAGGTGGGAACAAACTGGGATGAGGTTGTTGTTGTTGGTCGATTGAACTCTAAACGTGTTTTTTTGTTAACGTGTATAAAGATGTCCACGCAGGAACCTGCAGTAAAAACATTCGTGTGTGTGTGTGTCTGTGTCTGTGTGTGTGTGTGTGTGTGTGTGTGTGTGTGTGCGTGTGTCGTTCTCTTATTGATCACAGCCGACCAGCTCCAGGCCGTTCATCCAGAAGCTGTTTCGTCCCGTTTCGCCTGAAGGCAGCGTGCACACACTCGGCGACCTGCTCAAGGAGATGTGCCCCGACGCTTTACCCATTGATGGTATGTACACACACACACACACAGACACATACACACACAAACACACACACACACACAGTGTGTCTGATGAAGCGGAGTGAGAAAGCAGTGTGAATTATTTTTTTTTTTTTTTGGTTTCGTCTTCATGGAATATCGTCCCCGTCATCTTCCAGAGGAGAAGGAGCACTTCTCCTCTCCTTTCTTTTTTTGAATCAGCAGTGGGAGGCGGGTCAGAGATGCTCTCTTTCAGATAAAACACCCACTGGGGGGGGGGGGTAAGGGAAACGACAGGCAGCCAAACGAGTGAATAAAGGGAGAAAGAGGAAGAGATGAAGAGGGAACTAGACAGGTAGACGGAGAGCGTCGGCTTAAGGGACCAAACGAACGTGAGGACAGACCTGTGAGCCACAGCTGTGAAGGTGATGAAGAAAGAAAGGGATGGGGGGGGGGGTAGCTGCAGTCTAAACAGACACCGTCTGCAGAGGAGAGAGGAAGTAGATAAGGAGACAATGGTGCATTGGGACACAGGACCCGCAGGAGACTCACCTGCACGGTGGAGACATAACCATTAACACCCCCCCCCACACACACACACACACACACACACTGTCTGACTCACATTCACTCTCTTTTTTTCCATCCCAGCTCACCCTCACTTTCAGACAAACTGTTTTTAAGAGTCACAAGACGACCGAAATGATCACCAGATTATTACCCAATAACATCAGGTTATTGACAGTGGTGGTGGAGGTGGAGGGGGGGGGGTCATTGATTGCTTGTTTGTTTGTGGAATTTTGGTAACATTTTGTAAACTTGAGGACTTAGATTCAGATAGATCATGTGATAATAATGGTCCAATGAGAGCGGCTGTACCCAGACATGGACAGCTCATGACGCTCCACCACAGGGATGGATTGGACCCAGACGTGGATCCTGATCCCCTCATTCCAGTGAGTTTGAGTAACAAAATAGAAGTCGTTCTGTCAAACTTTTAGTTTGATGTTTGATGATGTCATCAAGACAAAGGAAGCATTGATTCAAACCTTAAACAGAATGGAGGTAAAGTTTGAGGCGCGGCGGACAGTCGGAGGACGTCTCCGTCACCACCCCGTCCTCTTCCTCCTCACCTGCTCCTTCCTGAGAGGCCCTCCCCCTCCTCCCCCCTCCTCTTTGATCGTCTGTCGCTCTCTCAGGTGTCGTCGTCGACATCTTTCATGTCTTTGACGTTAAATCTCTCCATCCCAGCGCCCCTCCCTCGCCGAGGAGTCCGCCAGGCTGCCTGGCTGATCAAGGTGAAAGTGGCCCCTTTTGTCTCGGCTCGTTTGTTTGGTTTCCTCCTCTTCCTCGGCTGCGAGATGGGTGGAGTGATAGCAGGAGATTATGGCGGTGTGTGGTGTTTTTGAGGTTGGGGGTGTGTGTGTGTGTGTGTGTGTGTGTGTGTGGGGGGGGGGGGGTTGGTGGTATTGTTCAGGAGTTCAGAGGACTTTTTTTTTCTGCTCTGTCGGGACCCTAACATATAAGAAAAAAAAAGAAAATCTGGGGTGCTCCGCCGCCGCCTGTGATCTTCAAACATCAAACAGTGATGGCGGTGTTTTGTCTGACGAGAGGATCGCTGGTGACCCCTGGAAACGTGTGGGGGGGGGGCTTGAATCACGAGGACAAAAGAGGGGATTCCCGAAAGGAAGGTCTGCGTCGCTGTGAGGTTGTTGCCGCCGCGGGGGATAAACAGGAAGTAGCGCGGCGGTCATCTCTGATGTCACCTCCTCAGCCAGGTGTGTGTGTGTGTGTGGGGGGGGGTCTGGGGAGGAGGACGCCACACGCTTCTCATTAAGGAAGCATTTATCGATAATGAAACGCCTCAGATTGATCCCCATCGTAACCCCTGACTGTAACCCCCCCCACCCCTTCCTCCTAATCTCAGTCACATCTGTGGTGCAGCCCCCCCCCCCCCTTTGCCATTGGCTGGTTTCCCCGTACAGGCCGCAACAGGAGCCAATACAGCTTGCGCTGATCAAACGGGTCGGCTCGCTTCAGAGGCTGGAGGGGGGTTTGGGGGGCGGGGGGGGCGTTTTGATACAGCAGATACGGGTTGGGGTTCGTCAGCGCAGGCGTGTGGGACGCGAGCCAAACGGGAATTCATGAGTCACGACCCGACGCTAATGAAACCGGCTGCGAATCCAGTCGCGGGGGGGTGGACTTTCTTGCGCACTTTGAAAAGTTTTGCTGCGTGTTTTAATGTGTGATGATGTCATGGTGACACACGTGTGGGGGGTCAGCGGCATTAATGCGATTGGTTTACGGTTTACAGGCCTCGCTTTATTCCTGGTAGTGGGTTCTCTTTTCTTTTCTTCTTTTCTCTGTTTTATTTTATCATCATGTCAGCTTTCAGTTTTAGGCACTGCGTGTAAAAAACACACTCCAGCAGGTGTGTGTGTGTTTGTGTGTGTGTGTGTGTGTGTCGCTAACAACTGCAGCAAGAAACACTTCTAAAGAAGTTATTCCTGCAGCATTATGCAGGAATAATGAGTCTACGAATCGACTGGTTGATCAAGTGTGAATTTTAACGGCTGATTATTTGTTCTGCATGGAGATCAAAATTCAAATATTTACTTGTCTCAACGTCTCTGAAAATGTTGTTCTCCTTTTACGTCTTTGAATATTATTATAGATTATGAAACGAGTCATTTTCATTTTATCACCTCAGGCTCCAGGAAATTACATATTTACTTTTGATGTATTTTAAATGTCGTTGAAATATATCTAAAGCTAGTTAAATAAAAACCGTTTTTCCTTTCACTATGCGAGGAGCGGGGGCGTCGCCAGCAGTCAGTGATCCGGTTCTGGTTTTGGCCCAGCAGTCAGTCAGTCATGGGTTTGAGAGCTCAGCGTTGTGGTCGTCCTAAATAGTGGTTGGCTCCGCTCGACTGACAAGACATGTCGTCTTGGCCGGCAAGCGAGTACCACTCAACCACAGGCCGTGTGTGTGTGTGTGTATCAGTCGACAAATTAGCCCTTTACTCAAAACGGTGGCTGCTGTAAAGTTATTGATAATTTAAATGTGGTTTTGAAGATTCCCACAAATGACTGGCTCCGTGTGTGATGTCACCATCAGCCTGTTGCCGCTGAAAACTTTCCCTGTTTAAAACATTTGAATGTCGTAAAATTTTGTTTGTTTGTGCTGCAAAGTCAGGAAAAATATGGAAAGACGTCGTAAAGTTGAGGGTGTGGGTTAGGATCCAGGAGCGTGTCGTGTCATCGACTGTTCGTCTTGGTGTTAACAACGTTTTGAGCGTTAATCATCTTTATCCACACGACATAAAACATATGAAAAGCAAAACTTCACAATCTGACAGAATACCACAAATTTGGATTTGGGTTTGCTGGTGGTGAAGTCGGGGTCCTGACAGCGCAGACGTTTTTGATCAGGCAGAATGATCTCCTGAGGGTTCCCGTGTCTCTGGTTCTGGTGGTTCTGCTGACGGAGACGTTCTCCTGGAGCCCCTCCCCTGATATTCTCTGGAAACATCTGGTCAAGTTTATCATTTAGTTCAGATAGATGTGACGTAAACACTAAATTAAATATACATTTTATTCTATATATTCTATATTATTTTTCACTTATAGCTGGGGAAAAAATTCTACATCCCTGATTGTGACTGATTTAAAGTGAAGTTTATCAGCTCTTAGAAAGAACCCGATCACACAGGAACCCTAAATTTGTTTTCCACATTCAAAACAAGTCTGTTTTTACTTTGTTGTCATAGTAACCGATCAGACGCAGTTCCCACACTGAGCCAGCATTCAAAGACGTATTGTAGCTCCAGAGGCCCAGAGGTGTTTCTGTTCAGGTCTGGATCTCCATCAGGTCATGGTCCTTCACCACCGCTGACCCAGAAGAACCAGACCCAGAAGGTCTGGGATGCTGTTCTGTGGAGCCATGACCCGAACTGGACCTTCTGCCTCTGGATTAGCGCAACAATGAAAATTGGATCTAAAGGAAGCAGCTGCAGCGGGGGAAGCAGGAATATTCCAGGACTGGAGGAATTGGAGAAGAGTCCTCAGGAACCAGAAGCTAGATCTGGATCTGGATCTGGTTAGCAGCAGGTCGTAGCAGCAGGAGGGTCACTGATCTGTTGCTAACAGCTGATAAAACTTAATTTAGCCAGCAAACCGCAGAACTAATAGACGTTCAATAGTTTCCGTGATGTCAGTGTTTGGAGGTCCGTCCCCTGTCTTCCGTTCCGTCTCATCCATGAGTAACAACAGGAACATCTGTGGACCGCGTCTGTGGACCACGTCTGTCGACCGCGTCTGTCGACCGCGTCTGTCGATTGCGTCTTCTGCTGAAGCCGTCTCAGCCTTTCCGATCACTGGCAGCCATTAATAATGTGTTTATTGCAGGAGTTCAAAAGGATGATGATGATGAAATACGAAAAACCACACAGCTCCAACCGACTTGTTACTTGATGAGATAAATAAAACCAACCGGGGGACGATAAAACAATGAAACTAGTGTTTAAGATTCATATAAATATAAGTAAGAACATAATATATAAAAAATATGATATGCCAAAAACAAAGTAATAAATGGAATGCAGATTGAGGCAAGTTAGTTTCGGTTTTGGCATTTTTTCCTAGTTGAAATGTTTAAAGTTGCAAATTATTTTTACACACAAATGCATTCATATTGTATGTATATATATATATATATATACAGTAATATATTTATATTTTATTCACAAAAATTAAGAGTATTTTTTTAAAAATTTAGGTTGCTTTCAGTCGAGTTGATTTTGCAGATTTGTAAAAAAAAATTTAGATATTGGTAGCATTTTTCAAAATAAGTTTAGCTTCTATTTTGCAGCATTGAGTTTTTTTCTAATTTTTCAGGCTTAAATTAAGTCCAAAAAACTCATCAGGCCTCCTGGTTCACCTCCGGCCTCAGATGAAACGCTGTGCTCAGCGCTTCGTTTCCTGACATCAGTGTTTTACTGGTTACCAGTCAGCAGGTGGAGGGCGTAGCCGCCTGCAGACCGCCGTTTACCCTCGCTGTCAACCGTCCTCCTGATATTACGTGGAGCTAAAATGTCATGTGGGCAAATGAGACGACCTGTGTGTGTGTGTGTCTGTGTGTGTGTGTGTGTATGTGTGTGTGGGCGGGGTCCACAGCGATCGACAGATTAAGGCCCGTGTTTGTGTGTCTCTTTCTCACACACAGATCGTCCATCATGAAAAACATAATCAGCCTGGAGATAAAATGAACTTTAATTTAAGGAAGTATTTTTTTAAACTTCGATTTAAAAAGAAATACATTTTTCAGTTAAATATCATTATTAATAAATTGTTATCTCTCAGATCAAATTAAATTAATTCAACAAACAGCTCTTCATACCTCAAGTGACATTAAATTCCTATTTCTATGTATTTATGGAATTTTAAAGTCAAAGAAAAATGTGTCGGTCAATCTGATTTGAGTCAAAAGATTTTTTTCACTAAAAAATAAATTTTATTATTTATTTCTCATAATCAAATTATTCTAAAAGCTCATGAACGGAAAATCCCCAGGATGTTGAAGTCCCCAAAACTCATTTTTAATTCCCATGTCAATGTTAACATAAAATATTTAATGGTATTATATAATGTTATTATTTAAAAAATCTGACCTTACATTTTATTTATAAAATACAGAGACAAAATATGTTTATAAATATCTGTAGGAAAAATTCCTGGGAAAAAAAAACCCCACTTTCATTCAAAGCTCTTATTTTAATCTCTTTAAAAGCCACATTTTACAGTCAAATATAGTTTTAAGAGGTCTTGAATAACTTGTTTTTTTTCCTCTGGGGCTGAATTTGACTTTTCATGCTGGATTCTGCATCTTCTAAAATTACTTCTCTTGATTTTAGAAAACTGGAGACAACAATGGATCTTTTTGAGCTTTACTTTATGCTTCATTAAATTCTGATGGCGGTGAGATGATGAAAGAACCACCACAAGCCCCCCTGCTGGGTCTGAGTCACAGCTGATTTCCTTAAATGTACTGTTTTGTAATTTTTGCTTGCGCTAGCACAACAAGAAGAAAAAAATATTGTCAAAGTTGAAATCACAAAATCTTTGAGTCTCCATGTAAGTTTCCACGAGCTTTTTTAAAAAATTCTCTTAAAAACTCCACAAATCGACCCCGGAAGGTCAACAAAGCTGCTGCTCCTCACAAACTATAGCGGCGCCCTGTCGGCGTAGGGCGTGGCCTTCTACAGGAAGTCCATCACCATCAGAGAAGCTGACATGAAACTGCACATCGTCAGAGTGAAAGTTAAAAATTAAAATCCCGTCAATGTTGCGCCCAAAAACAAGCAACCGCCGCTCTTCTCTTCTCTCTAACTGAAGTTCTCTCCCCTGGAACTTTCTCTGCCCTTCCGCACGCCGGCGGTGTCACCGTGGCGACTGATGTGGTCGCTCTCACCTCATGTCAGCGTCTCTCTTCCTCTTCCTCTCCACCAACCCGGACGTTTTAGCACCTCGTTTTGCACCTTCCTTCCACTTTCACTGATTTTATTCTTCCGTCTTTCCTTTTCTGAACTTTTTTTCTTTTTTCTACGCCTCTCCCAGCCTCACCTCCTCCCTTCCCATCAGCCCCTGCTCCGGCGGCTAACCCGCTGTCCCTTCTTTTCCCTCCAGGCGAGCCGAAGCGTCACCAGGTGGTGATCCACGGGATCGAGCCTCTGCTGGAGACGCCTATGCAGTGGCTCAGTGAACACCTCAGCCATCCGGACAACTTCCTGCACATCTGCGTCATCCCCGCCCCCACCGACTGAAGCCACGCCCCCCGGACGCACCTCGCCTCGCCGTGACGACCGGCTGCCCGCCAGCCTGACGTGTGACTTCCGGAAACGGTATAGCCCACAGGGGGAACCCTTCCAGGGCAGAATCGACAAAGACGAACAAAGGATGCGAAGGTTTTTTTTTTGTTAACAAACCTTTATCGTCTGATATTTCCATCCCTCCTCTTGGTCTCACGAAACGTCTTCACGGGACGAGATGATTTAGAGACCTTTAGGAGAAGAGGAGGTCCAATCTCCTCCACTTCCTCCTCCGAACAAACAAACATTATGGGAGAAGAGGAGGTGAACATATTCCCCCTCCTGATCCCATCGTACATCCTGCTGAAGTCGCCTCAGTCGGTCCTACGGACACGTCTGACTTCGTCTGCCATCTTCAGCAGCGTTCCTTCTTTTTGTTTCCTCTCCACACAGGATTTCCTTTCTCTTCAGTTTCTTTTCCTTAACATCCTGTTTCCTCCGGACCGAGAAGACGACGGGCGGCGACTGAAAAACACTCTCAGGTTCTGGTTTGAACCGGTGCCACACTGTTGACAGAATGATCTCAATTTGATTTTTTTTTTTTTTTTTTAAAACCGCAACTGAACAAGCAGCTACGCGTCTCTGCTGGCCCGCTTCCTGAGCTACGCGTCTCTGCTGGCCCGCTTCCCGAGCCGGTTGTTCTGATTGAGCTTTAAAACAGAACTCATGTTTGTTCATCCAGGAACGTCTTTCTGGGGAAATTTGGTTTCTGTGTCAGCATGAAACTAAAACTAAAAAAGTGTCCCAGCTAACTGCGCTGGTTTGAACTCGCGTCACCTTCGGCGAAAGGTGTGACGGATCGGAACCCGAGACGCAAAACGTTCTGGTGAAACGACGTTTCGACAGTTTTCTCCGTCCGACTGTCAGGTTGGGTTCGAGTCCCCTCGTCTGCCGCCGCCGGACTCGAACGAGCATCTGGTTTTGTTTGGTTTTAAGGACCGGGCTCAGATAATGAGACAGCAGGCACGATTAGCAATAAGTCTGCAGGCGCTCCGGGCCACAGTTGGTTCACATTACGTTTTCATCCTCAAACTTCAGACCAAAAGAACCAAACAGAACTTTAAGACGATCCTCGATTGGAACGGAGACGGATCTTCTCGCTCTCCGCTGAAGTTTGTCCTCTTTTTTTTTTTTGACATCTGTTCATTCTAATCCAAACAACTTCAAATAAAAGTTTGAAAATGAATTTGAACTGGATTTGGTTTAATTTTCATTCAACAAGTCTGGAAATAAAACTTTATTTAAAAGTCCAACTGAACGTCTAAATCAAGGTTATTGATTCCAACCCATGTTTAAAAAAAGGTCATCCATTTATTTATGATAAAAAAAATTTAAAAAAATATTCACGTCTCTGAATTCAGTTGTCTAATTAATTTGATATTTTTGGGGGGTAATTTTAATGTGTGCAAAAAAAAATGCACTGGTTGAAATCTGACCCTTGCTAGCCGCCGTAGGAGCGGTTTAATGCTCCTCATTATCGTCAGATTTTGGAATCTCAAAGCTTTATTAACACCAGGATCCATTCACTGAATGCTTTCTTCGTTTATGTTTCTTTCTTTACTTTCAAATTATCATCCGCTCCCTGAGGACAGACTCGGTCTGGAGTTCTGCCGGTCGGTGAAAGCGTTTGCTTTCAGGTTGTGAATCCAGACGAGATCAAATCTGTTGCTTCCTCTGGTGTCCCATCGTTTTCTCTCTCTCCCGTCTTTTACTGCTGACACTCACCTTCCCTCTCTCTCTTCATCTCTCCCGGTTAATTATCTGCTGGCATTCCACAGGCTGCTAATGAGACCACTAAACTGTCCTGTCAGACGAGCCTCGGGGCTGATCTGTCGCTCCATGTGTGCAGGAGCGAGCGGGCCTGGCTTTGTGGATTTAACCCAGCAGTGTGTGATTTAATGCATGTACATAATTACAGACATCACTCCAAACCCCCCCCCCAACCCAACCCCCCCGCAGGTGTGTTCCTGTCTCCTCACACACACACACACACACACTGCTGGTCTGCTACTCATTTACAGTGTGTATGTTGTGTGAGTGATGTCACACGTCATGTCATCATGATGGGACGGCTGGTTTATGGTGTTGAGTCAAGACCCCGGGCTCGGCGTGGGGTACAGTGTGTGTGTGTGTGTCTTGTGTGTGTATTCACACACACACACACACAGCACAATCTGGACGTGGCGAAGACACATCCGAACGCCGTCATCCCACTGACACACACTCTTTTATGGGATTTCCCGAGCCGCCGTCTGCAACACGGCGAGGAGGAGAGGGAGATGCGTCCTGACGGGATGAGTCAGAGGGACGTCAGCATTCCCAACGGTTTTCCACACTCTAATCTGGATCCTCCAGGCACATCTGACAAACGGCGATGAAACCAGTTTGAAAACCAGTTTGTAAAATAAAGGCTGCCTCCAGCACCGTTCAGCTGAGGAAAGGAACCAAACTGGATCCCGGTTTGGGCGGGTTTTCTGACGGCGTTGTCAGGATTTAATATCGGATCAGTGGAACCGGACTCAACCTCCACCAAACCTCGGTCTCTGTTTTCAGGATTTAATAAAAATAAATGATTTAATAAAATATCAGATCACTAGAACTGGAAAGAATCTCCAGAAGAATCTAATATCGACCCACACGAGATGTTTTTAGAGTCCCTCTGAGCTGCTGGAGGTTCTGATAAAAGAGCTCAAAATTTACTGGACATCTTAGTCCTACTGGTTCCAAGAACTCGTCACGCACACACGCATAAATAAACACACACATACACACACTCTTCTGTTGTGTATCAGACAGCAGAGATCAAGAACATCAACAGATGAGAATGATTAGTGATGAAGAGGAAGTCATGAGTGTTTGCCGTCACCACAGGACAGACGGGACGGGGGGGAGGGGGGAGGGGACTGAGGGGGAGACGGGTGAGGAGTGAAGACACCGGCGTGTTGCAAGCGGGCGGTTGTGTGGAGTTAAACGTCTTCCACGTGATGTTCAGACGCTGGACGGCGAGAGAGGAGGAGGGAACAAACCTGAGGATGGAAAACAGGAGGGAGGATAAACGAGACCAGACAGAAAAATGTAAAAGATTTGTGTTTTTATTTGAACAAAGTCGTGCTTCTCATCTGTTTCCATCAGGGACGTGTTTTTATGTTGAACAACTGTCACCAGAGGGAATTTAACAACATTGTTTATTTTCCACCCAAACACTAAGGAGCTCCCTAAAATCCTAAAAGTAGAAAAAAAGTAGAGAAGTAAAAGTCTAATTTATGTTTTTTCAGTTTTATTTCAGTCATTCATTGGAGTAATATTCAATATTGGAACTTGAAAAGGTTAAATTACTTTTCATTATGCATTATTATTATTCTAATAATTATAATTATTTTATAATTTTTACTATTTAGTGATAACCTTTTTCTTGAAGATATTTGAGGAACTGTTGCAAAACAAGAATCAATAATTTTGTTTTATATTTTAACCATATTTTTGGGATGATTTTTTTATTTATTATGACTGTATTTTTGAATTAAATTCAAATTTTATTTTTGTGTAAATTTTTTTGTGGTGTGACAAATTTATTTTTCGTATTTTCGGGTTAATTTTGTATTTTATTTGGGGTGAATTTTCACCATATTTTGGGTTAAATTTTCACCAGATTTTTGTGTTAAAAGTTTATTTTTTGGGGTAAAGTTTCACTGTACTTGTGGGACACATTTTTAGTGAAATTTTCATTCTTGGGGAAATTTTCACTATATTTATGAGTCATATTTTTATTTTTGTGAAACTTTCACTGTATTTCTTTTTATGTCAATAAATTAATCTATATAGACTCTCCTCTGCTCTGAAGTGTCTCGTCCCTCAGGAGGAAGACGTCGCCCCCGTCCTTCTGCGGTTGTTTTCCTCCACATCAAGTCGAGCGGTAACACACATAATGGGAGCGACGACTTGTTGTTGTCGGGGGCAACAGTTTACTGGCAGTCCGGTTCCAGGAGTAAACACCAGCCGGCTTCCTGCTGGGGCTTCTTCCCTTTCACTCGTCCTCCCTGCTCCTCATTAGGCTGAACAAACATCACATGTATTTAAATTCGAGGTGTGTTTGTATTCGTCGGATTTGATTTTTCTCAATCGTCTGGAGTGTTTCGGTAAACTAAACACCGTCTGACACACACTTCAGTGATGCCAAGTAGGGCTGGTAATCTATTACTCATCCTGTACTCGACTCTTTCCTGTCTTAACAAACCCGGTTTTAGCATTTACCTCCAACCTGTAGGGGGCAGCAGAGACATGCTAGCCTTTACTAGCGGGATACATGCTAACATTAGCTGAAGCGCTGACTGACATGCTAGCATTTGTGTTTATGAATGAAATTTGGTTGGAGAAAAAAAACGTTTAAAAAAACAAAGTTTTCATTCATAACTTTTAGGAGCTGCGACGAAACAAATATAACCTGTGTTTGATTTGTTCTTCGGATTTCTACACAAACCATTTACTGGTTTCACCTCCAGTCAAACCAGTAAACAGTCTGTAAAGGTCTCCATTTCTCAGCATGACACACACCACACACACACACACACACACACACACACATTGCAGTTCTCTCTTTTCAGAAGATGGAGGGATGAATCCAATTTTTAACGAGTGTGTTTGAAGTTCGTGATGATTTAAAGTTCACCCCCCTCCCTCTTTCTCTCCCAACACATTCTCCTCTCCCTCCCCCTCCTCCCTGTCTTTGTCCTCCCTTTTCTTCCTCCTCTTCCTCCTCCTCACTTTCTCTTTCCATCTCTTTCCAAACCTCTTAACCACCCGTCGCCTCCTCCTCCTCAGACACACTCATGCTCACAAACACACAATATCATCATTTCTACCCGACAACAGGTGAGGGTCCCTTTATTCAAGCTGGGACATGTGCTCTGATTGGCTCTTGAAATCATCACATTAATAAAGTTATAATAAATGTGGGACACGCCTTCACAAACAGGTTGCCCCGCCTCCACCCAGCTCCGCCCACCATCACCTGTGTGCTCAGGTTGTCCTCGCTATATCTTTATCCCTTGTATTGGGATTTATTTTCTGTAGCGTCCACACATACAAACGCTGCACACACACACACACACACACACACACACACACACACACACACACACACACACACACACACACACACACAAACACTGTTATTTGGCCTGGTGGCCTCTAATAGTCAGGTACTGAAGAAGTAGTGAATGACAGGAGGATGTGAACACTTTGATGTCATTCTCTCTCTCTCTCTCACACACACACACACACACACACACACACACACAAACACACACACACACACACACACACACACACACACTCTGTTATTAATAAGCTCCGTCTGGCTCCGACCAGCCGCTGTGATGTCACAAACCCAACAATCGCCGTAGTTCAAGCGTACAACTTTGCTCTGAGAGGACAAACAAAGATGTTGTCAACACTTTCTAGGATGTGTGTTGGTTTCCTCCATCAACACACACCTGCCTGAGGCGCGTCGTGTCAAGATAACACTTTGTTATTCCGGTGATGCTCTTCCTCTAATTTGATAATTATGCACAGGAATCTTTTGACAGGTTTGTTCTTCATCGTCTTTTAAAGCGTGTTTGTGTGACAGGTGGTTTCACTCCAACGCCTTAAACTCGTCTGGAAGTGCAAATATTTCCCGTCTAGTCTGATTCCACTTGTTGAGAGGATATTTCCTCGGAATAACAAATTGTTCAAAGTTGTCTCTGGAATGGAACCAAATCACACAAAAAGCTGGGGAGTCCTTGAAAGCTTTCAGAGTTTACCTGAGGATGTGACTCCGCCCTCCTCTAACAGGAAAGAACAGGAAAATGTTGCTGATAACAACATAAGAAAGCCTTTAAATGCAGAACTTTTACTTGGAATCCATGATCTGGAAGATAGACTTCCAGATCATCACTGTACGCTTGCATCATCCAAACAACACATCTGGATCCTCGCCAAAGCCTAAAACTGTCCATGACTCAGGCTTTCAGTGAAAATCAGTTTTCCGGTCATTGAGATAAAACACATTTGTTTGTGTGTTGACAAAGACTCAACAATAAGGATGGAGGAGATCACAAAAGGTTTCTTCTGCAGACAGACGGACTTCTCAGTAGCTTCTTTTTGAAGGTTTGATTTCCCTTCTGATGAGGCGACGTCAAAGTATTTATCGAATGACAGTAGTCCTCAACATAAGAACATAAATGGTTGTTTGTAAGTTGAATGATTTGTAAGTGGTCATTTAATCAATTTAAATCTATAATTTCCCTTTGAGTTCATTTAAATGTCAGTAAATACTAAAGTACTATTCCCTAAGACTGACCAGAAACAATTACAGGGCATTAAAACAACACACAACAAATAAAATACTGAAGTACCGTAATGTAACTTGTAATATAAAGTCAGACACGTCCCTTTATGTTTGATTATTCTGTCTTATTTCCATTAAGTTTCCCTGTTAAGTCCGATAGTTAACATCAAATAACAAAATATTCAGAGTTCGGTGGTTAATACGTCCGGGTAGAAACTTAACTTGAAATCATGGTTCCACATCATTTACTTCCTACATAGCGAAGACCTGACAACATGAAAACAACGCTTAATAAAATAAAATACAGGTACAGGTCTGTTCCAGTTAAGTCGTTATCATTATACGTTGTTTTAAAAAAAACGCAGATAAATAATATTCAAATTTACATCACGTTGAAGCTGCTTGAAAACAGCGGTGCTGCCCCCACAGGAGTTGTGGCAGGAAGTGGAATTGCAGGACTGTAGTCGGATATGGCTGCTCATGTTTGTTCATGTCTCCGAATGTTCGTTAGTTGAGGACTAGGTGTATTTCTTCTTACATATGAGCGTCACGTTCAAAGAACAAAATTGATTCCACTCCGTCTGACTCTCAAGAAGAGGGAACCATCATTTTCTGACTTCATTATTTGCCTTGTGTGTTTCACTTGTTATGTTATCTATGGTCTAGATGTGAGAATGGAACATACAAATTATTAATGTACCACCAAAAGGAAATAAAAACATTTATATAGAATTGTATGAGTGTTAAACAATGCTAACTTTAGTGAGCTAATGGAGGTTAAATCCATCAATAGCATATTGATCGACCATGACCCGATGATGCGTCATCTTTACCATGAAGAAACATGAGTATGTAATCACCTCATCAATGCTAACATGATAATACTGAACATTTAAGATGCCAACGATAATGTCGACACCCACATCTGAGTCACCCATCCTGACCAATGACCTTCCTCCCCCGCTAAAGAGCGACGTGCCAATGAGCTGCTTCTTGTTTACGGTTGAACGGGCCCCGGGGACGGTGCTCAGTTTCCGAAAAACTCTTCAGTGTTTTCAGAGGAAAGCTTTTACAGTAGGAGTGTGTGTGTGTTTGTGTGAGTGTGTGGGTGTTGAAGGGTTTGCTTGGTGTGCAGTTTCGTTATGATCGAGACCAATCACATTTTAGGGGAAATCAGCGACGTCTCAGGAGATGAGAGAAGAAGAAGCAAACTTGAAGATTTATCGAAGTCTTCTCTGAAATGTTAACTCGCTGCAGCCAATCAGAGAACTTCACGTCTTGAAGATGCAACCGGAGCGGAAAAACGAGCAGAAACTGAACAAAAAAAAAATCTAAATCTTAAAAAAAAATCAACGCAAGAAACAAAATCCCCCAAAAAACTCCCGCAGGAGGAAACGACAAACTGTTTCAGTGAGGAGCATCTTGGTGTTGTCAGATTGACCGGTGGTGGCGGTGGTGGATAAGTGTGCTGAGACAGATGAATTAAATGGTGAAGATGGTACAGTTGTGGGCATTTTTCTGGATTCTGAAATATGATTGAATGAATATGAGTGAATGCCACCGACTTAAAGACCGTCAGAAACAGATGCATGCTGGGAATCTGACACAATGTTTCTCCGAGAAGTGAGATAATCGTCATGAGAGCGTTTCTGTGGTGACATCTCATTTAAACGCTTATTCTCATCACTATGGCTTCTAGTGTCTGCAACAGCCGGGTCTGACATCCGCCCCTCTGGCGTTGTCCTCCCCCGGTCAGAAAAGTGCTGTGAAACCCCGTCGTCATGGCGCCTATGTAATGGAACCTGCTGTGTCAACGGGCGACGCGAGAAGTTTCCCTGATAGTAATAATAAGACAGAATAAACAGGAAAGAGAGACGCAGTGTGCAAAAGTGAAAGACGCTGAGTCAAAGGTTGGGGGCGCGGCGCGTGTTTCTGAGTGGGTGATGACATCACGGATCGATACTGCTGTGTCATACGGTGACTCGTCTGATCCTTAATAACAGAGGCGGAATATTTCATCACTTCCTGTCTGCCAGATGTGATTTCTCTACATCTGTTCAGATCGTGATTGTGTTAAAAGTCGTACATTAATCATCTTCATTTTTCATGCTTGTCTTGTGGAGTTTTTTTTAATACTTGAAGGATTTCCATGAATCTTGGCGGGAGCGTCGGGCCTGCGTTCGGGAAGCGGTCTGAATTTGGATCTGGAAAAAGCAGCAGAGCCGGGTTTTGTTTTCCACCAGAGTCGGATGGCGTTTCTATCATTTATAATCAATAACATGTCATACAAACTGTAACCCATGCTCATAGTACTCAATTTCATTTTTCTTATTTTGCTTTTTTCCTGAATATTTGCCCTTATATTTTAATAATGTTTTAACCCTTTCCTTATCTTGTTCTTAATTCGACCAACTGCACCGTTTCCCTGTCGGGATCAATAAATGATTCACAAATCTGATGAATTTTGAACAGTTGAGGTTGGCATGTCGCTAATGCTAACATGCTGACGTTTAGCATACTTAACATGCCAGTTTACAACACTAATGACAGGAAATTTCACGAGTCCAACAACACTGACAGAGGGAACCCAAAAGCAGAGTTCAGATGCTAGGTAAATCAGACAAGGGGCAGGCAAACAGGCAGAATCAGAGTCAGAACTGAGACAGGTAACTAACGCTGCAGAGTCAGGGTGAAAACTAGACTGATGGCTAATCTGGGTTTATAAAGGGTGGAGACTGATCAGGAGAGTGGCTGCAGGTGAGGGGGGAGAAGGCAGGTGAAGGGAATGAACTGATTACAAGAGGGGGAAGGGCAGGATCTGAAATAACAGATGTTAGATTAAAAAAAAAAACAAGAAATGAACAGAAAACTTAATCGTCAGATGATGTGACAGGAAAGCTATTTACTTAGAAGCTAAATCATTATTATTAATATTATTTATTTTATTATTATTATTATTATTAGTTTTACTATTATTATTATTATGAACCATTAACAATTGAACCGTTTAAAAAGCCAGGACCAACGTTCATTCCTCCACTGCCGTCTTTCTTGTTCTTTCTTGTCAATGTTTTGTTTACTCATGAAAAAAAGTTCTGTTATTTTAAATGTTCTTCTTTTCTTTTCATTCATTTAAAGTTAAAACAAACATTAAATTAACTCCTTTGATAAATATGTATGATTTAGATCCTTCGACTCCAGAACCTTCCAGGAAAACAAAATACAAATGTTGAAAAGGGCGGGGGCTTTTTAATTCACTATTTACCTGTTATTTAGAGAGTATTTTTAATCATGTCTGCACCACAGCGATGTTAACGGTGCTAATCAGACAGGCGTGTGTTCTGTCTGCACTACCTGCTCAGATTCATTATAAAAACGCAGCAGAAACATCATGGTCGCTTCTTCTCTTTAAAGTCATTGATGACGGGTGGGAAAATAATGACCGAATCTTACGTCTTTGGGTATTTCTGCATCCCCGGTAATCTGTACTTAAATGTGTTGTGATTTCAATAATGAGTAACACAGCGAGCTCAGAGCTGATGGCGGGTCGTAGGCGGTGGCTGCTGAAAGTGAAAAATATGATTAACTAGTTTAAACCCAGAGACCAGGTCAGAACCACACAGATCACAGCGTGTGGGACTGGATGGAGGAACATTCTTCTAAATAAAGCTCACGCCTTAGTTGTAGTCATATTAGGTTTTCTTGTAATCAGCTGATCTTTTCCCTCCTGCTAAAGGTTAGGGTTAGATTTACATTCTGCTGAAGACCGGACCGCTGATGATTGCAGGCCCCATCATGAGTCACGTCGTCTGAATGTCTCCCGCCTGCAGGATGAAACGCAGACGGTTCCTGCAGTCCACGGGGGAGCAGCGTTCCCATTTCCTGCTCCGGCCTTAAAGCTCGACGGCGGGCGGAAGCGAACATAAATATTGACGACTTTTCCACCTCGTAGTTTACGGCGGGAGGAGAAGCGGTCTGTGGAGGTACAGTGGTCTGCACTGATCAGAGGTCATTCCTGTTAGGTCGATCCAAGTTTGTGGACAAATTTAAAACCTTTTTAAAAGATTTTTTACGATCATACTAATTTCTATATACAGTAGATCCAAACAGGAGCGAGGTCATCCACTCAAGATTATTTTTTGAATGTTTATCCAGCTTCTCTTCCTCCAACAAAGAATGACGTCATCCACTGAAAGAAAGTTCATATTTTTGCTCTTAAAAACTGAAGTTTCAGTTAAAAAAAAAATATTGAAAATTCATTGTCTGTGTGTTCATTGTCTTTAATATATAGAGTACAGTATAACTATTCATTATTAAATGTAAATCTATTATTAATTTTACACTGTCTCTATCTATCTATCTATCTATCTATCTATCTATCTATCTATCTATCTATCTATCTATGATGAATATTTCCCATCAGCTAATAAAAGACACGGAGCCAGAAGGTTCAGATTAGAGCAGTGAACATTTATATCATAATTTACACTTTGACATTTTTGCACATAAATAACTATGTAAACCAGAATGTAAACAGAGACAGTCCTTATTTTGGGGGGGGGGGGGGTTCTCCTCTGGAGTTAAAGCTCTCATCAGAGAAAGAGACACTTTGGTCGAACGAAGAGAGAGAGAGAGAGATCAGATTGATAGAACAGCATTAAGCTGAGTCTTAATGCCAGTTTGACCAGTTTCCACACGGGACACAGTGTAAATGGTGCAAAAGCATCGGCACTGAAGTTATAAAGTATAGGATGAAAAGGGAGGGGGGCCAGTGCATAAAAGAAGGCCGAGGTGCTTTGGTGTATGCCAGTTCATCAACACGATGGGGGGACGGGTGGGGGTTGAAGAAGGGGCCGCTGCTTCTCAACCGAAATATTAAGAAAAAAAAAACCATCTACAAACGAGAGACGATGGTGAAAGAGCGAACACTTCATCGAAAACACACAGAACATCTTCAGCATGTTCCTCCTCCTCTTCTGGTATTCCCTTTTTTTTTCTTTTTTTTTTGGTGTGCATGTGGAATTAAAGCCAAGTCAACTTTGGTTTTTAGCGTCTTAAGTCGGAGGAAGATCCCCGCTGGGGGGTGGAGGGGGGGGACGGCTAGCCAGCTTCCCGAGTCCGTTTTGTGCTACATGATGCTGCTACTTTGGACCACATGAAGAGCTGCACTCCAGTTCAGTTTTGGTTCTTCTTCTTCTTCAAGTAGGGAAATGCAAATAAATAGAAAGCTCCCGCCTCTAGCTGTCCCTTGAAACACTCACACTCATATAGTCACATCCACACTGAGGTAACCGTTGTGAAAATATACACAAAAAAAATGCCCTTTTTGTTTAATTTAAATTAAGTAGGCATAGAACGAAGACACAGGCGTACTTTAGGGAAGCCATCGAGCAGGGCCTGAAAAAAAGCTCGTATTGCTAAATTAACAAATTTATGTGCCATTATTTGGCAAGATCTTCAACCCTTTTATTACCTGCTGTATCAGTTTATAAATTTAAAAAAGATAAAACCCTGAAGAACGCCCCTGGTTGTGGGTCAGAGGTCGCAGGACGGATACAGACGTAGAAAGAGACTATCTACAGAGAGAGAAACATCGTCTGTCTGACTTTCCCTTCCACTTATTGCTTCTCAAGAACAACAAATAAAAAGTGTAATAAATTAAGGAGGTTATATAACAACTAATTGATCAAAAAAAAAAAGACGATTGAAAAAAAAAAAAGAGACCAAAATAATACAACAGCATTAATGATAATAGCATTATATTAATTACATTAAAGGTAAATCCTGGTAGATGATTGTCTATAAGTATAATCAACTGCTAAGTAGTCGGGGGACAGTGTCTCCTGAGCCCTGAGTACGTGAGTCCCTGATGAACCTGGTGGTCATGATGTCATTCCTGATGACAACCAGGTGGAGAATTATTTATTTACAGCTGTTGCTCCTGGCAACGCAGTCCGCCTCGAGTCACAGAGTCTCGACTCTCACGTTGGAAAGTCGCTCAAGCGTGATCGTCCGACTCCTGCTTGATGGTGATGCTGGCAGGAAGTGGAAGGACGGGGCTGCTGCGCCGCATCTTGATGACCGACGTCTCGTTCGGGGACTCGTACGCGCCGTAACCCGCGGACAAAATCTCGGTGGCACCGCCCTTGTGGTGAGGATGGAAGTGGGAGGACTTAAGGTCTGTGTCCCTCCACAGCATCCCCAACACCTGCTTCTCCAGCACGGCTTCCAACTCCACGCCTCCCTGCAGCTGCTCCAGCCGCTCGGCGTGCTCGCTGACGTCGAAGCGCTCGATCTCCTCGTTGGCGCGCTGCACCTCCTCCAAGGTTGCCTGGGTGGAGGTGCCGGGGTTCGCCGCCAGGCAGTAGCCCTTCAGGTGGAGCCGCAGGCTGCACAGGTGGATGTAGTGGCGGTGGCAGTGGGGGCATTTCTGGGGACGCTCCCGGGAGTGCAGGCGCTTGTGCAGCTTGAGGTGGACGAACTGCGTGAACTTGGCCGGGCAGAGCTTGCAGTGGTAAGGCTTCTCTCCTGAGTGGAGGCGCAGGTGAGTCTTCAGGTTGCTGGTGCTGCTGAAGCGCTTGTGACAAACCTGGAAGAGGAGAAAAGAAGTCACGTCAGCAAATCAGAAGCAAACCCAACCCGGATAACCCCCATCCAATGTACGGGATTGTTTCCCACCTGGCATTCGTGGGGTTTCTCCCCAGTGTGGACCAGGAAGTGCTTCTGCAGGTGAGCCAGCTGGGTGAACCCTTTATTACAGGTCTGACATTTGAAAGGTCGCTCTCCGCTGTGGACCCGAAGATGAACCTGTGTGACGAAGAAAAACACAAACCATTGTCGTAAAAAAACAAAAACCCACCAAGAGGTAACTTGAATGACCGCATAACAAGACTATGTTGGTTGGTTTTGCCTGTAATGCGTTGTGACACTCCTGTCTATGTCAGGTGTCGTAAACCTGTTCTGCCGCTTAATGATTTCGCTGAATTCTCAGTATAAATGAACGGAATGATAATGAAGCGCGCTTGAAGCCACCTCGGCGGCGTCCGGAGGTTTACCTTCAGGTTGGACAGCTGTCCGAACGTCTTGCTGCACACGTTGCACTCGTACTTGATCTTCCCGTTCTGCTTCTTTAGCGGGTACGGCAGCGCCTTGTACCCCGCCGAGCCCACGCCGCGCTTCACCTTGGACAGGTTGATGGCCTCTTCGTCGGAGCAGTGCTTGCTCGCACTACCGAGGAGGGCTGAGGTAGGCTTGGTAGGCACCTGCTCATTGGGGGGCGATGTGCCCGCCGTTGGGGAGCCGCTGGACGGGGCGTGGGCGGGTCCGTGCGGGTGATGCTGCCCGGGATACGGGTGGTGGGGCCCGGCTTTGTCCTTCAGAGAGGTGGCGGCGGAGAAGGCACTGGTGGGCCCAGGAAGGAGGAAGTCTCTGTGGGCAGAGATGGACGAAGGGTGGACGGGGTCGGGTATGAGGAAGTGCCTTCCTGCTGTGTCAGAGGGCAGGAGGGGCATGTGAGGGGGCAGAAGGCTGCTGTAGAGGGGGTACATTCTGGGAAAGATTCCTCCAACGGTAGGGACGCCACCACCAGGCACGGGGTAGTGATGGGGCAGGAGGTACCGTGAATAGGGGGCTCCTGGAGGGTAGAAGGACGAGGGGAGCGGGGCGGAGGGCGGGGAGTAACTTGGGTAGGAGCCCAAACCATTGGGGTAGAAAGAAGCTGGTGATAGTGCAGAAGTTGAGGGACTACCCTGGGGGCTGCTGTCCGGGCTGCTCCTGGCTGACGGGCTAGGGGTGGCTGAAGACTGGTTGCCAGGGGAACAAATTGCCGGGTAACCAAGCTGGCCAGGTTTGGGACCCAGGAAGTCTTCGGCGATGTGAGGGTGGGGCCTGAGAGCTGGGTAGAGGGCGCGGGGGTACAGGGGGCGGTCGGGGCTGTCGGCGCAGCGCGGTCGCGTGGGGAGCGGCCGGCTGGGTTCCCGCTTTGAGGGGGGGCTGCTGTTGGTGCCCCTCAGGATGGAGAGGACACTGTGCTCCCTCTTGGGGGGTGTAGGGGTCATCGCGATGGGGGACGGGCGCTCTTCGCTGCTCACCTGCTGCTGCTTGACCTCCAACAGGGACTGCTCTGTAAAGGGGGGGGGGAAACGTGACATTTTGACATCTGAACTCAACTTTTGTTTCCTAGAAACTCGTTTATTCGATGAATTTGTTCAAATAATCTGGAAGGATTTTCCGTAACACCAATAATCTCAACTCAGACTCCAGACGAGGTTTAAGAAACACCAAACATACCTCAGTCGGTCAATTAAGGTGACAACTTTGACAAATGATCGTTAGGGGCGGGGGGTGGAAAGAAAGGACAGGAAGTGAGGCGTGACAACCGCCTTAGGGCATTGTGTGTGTGTGTGTGTGTGTGTGTGTGTGTGTGTGTGTGTGCATATGTGTGTGTTTATACGAGTGCATGTCAGCCTATAAAAATCAAGATAAAATCAAACTGCTGGCAGACAGACGAGCCTGATGGAAGGTTTCCTGCCGCAGATACCGCCTGAAAAGGCTTCGCCTCCACCTGCCCTCCACGCACCGAGGCCTCCAAAGACAAAGACCTCCGTGTGATTTATTGACTCTTCCACTTCTGGGGGGGGGGGGGGACACGCACTGACATTTGATCAAGCTCCCTCTCTCCTGACTTTCCTGGCCATTCGCCTTTGTTTCCGGGTCAGAGGTCAGATTAGAGAGCTTCCACCTCCGTCACTCACACCTACTGTCTCCCCGGCATGATGAAAGAGTGGATTAGGAGGGGCGCTCAGACCCACACTCTAAAAGCCCCGGGTAGTGAGCTAGCAGCACATCTTGGGGCGCTAAATGGCCGCAGACGGGCCTTTAAAGAGGCGCTGTGTATTATCTGTAAGCTCATTTACCGCCTGCTCCGCTTTTTACCGCCTGGTCGGCCATGAGGGGAGTGTGCTGGAGCGTTTTTAGAGAGATGGAGGTTGTCAAAGTTAATCCCGAGTGCCAGCACTGACAAAATTTGTTTGACTCCCCCCTGATTCACCCCCTCAATCACTCACAAAGTTGGTGACCCCAGCATTGGCGGTGTAGCAGCAGTGTGTAAACACTGAGACTATCAGCTAGCCTTCCTCCGCCTCCCGCCGCTCCTTCTCCAGAAAACAAACAGGGTCGCCATCTTGGAGATATCAATCTGTCAACACGGCCCCTCTGCCAGGAAGTTCAAGTAGTCACCAGGGGAGGGTGGGAGGTGCGACTCTACCTCCAGCGCTCCCTCCTCCACCTCCTCTCACTGCTATTTCAATGGGGGGGGGGTTTACCAGAGCAAATGGCCGACGCTCTCGCGGCATTTTCGTTGCGTTGGCTAGCATGTGCTTGAGATGAAAAGAGTGGGTGTGAACATGTTGGCACGCCACTCCAGAAGAGAGAGAGTGTTCTGTCAGTCTGTGAACGCAACACTCAGGCCTACAGGTGCAAAACACTCCAAGAATGCCGACGGACGGTTTGGAATCATAGACAAGCAGAGGAAGCGAGGCAGCGAGACTTCGCTGGATGTCCGTTTGTGTCGTCACGTCTTGTTTTGCTATGATTACACAGGAAGCAGCTAAAAACAGTCACACTTCTCAAGAGTGAAAGACAGGAAGTGGCTGGGTTTGAAGAGACGTCTCTCTGGCCTGCAGGATGGTTTCTACTTAAATGGTGCGTGGTATTTGAATCGATTAACGGCACGCACCCCCCCCCCCTCCCACGCCAAGCCACCCGGTACACATTACACCCGACTCTATTGCCGGTTCCTGCAGGTGGTGGGCCCACAGGGTCGCTGTTTCTGGAGGAGCCAGATGGTTGAAGGTCTGCCCACCAGACGCTCCCCAATAAGCTCCCCGCTCGGAGAAGAGTCGCTGCTTCTGCACATCAAAAGGAGCCTCGTGCAGCGGTTCGGACATCTGGTTCGTACGACCCAGACCTCGCTGGGGGGGGGGGGGGGTTAGGTACTCCAACTGGATTGGGAAGACTTCAGGAAAGACTGGCGGGTCTACCAGGGGAGGAACGGCGACGACACTCGGCTCAACGGTAACCCTGAACGGCTCGTCGACCGTCTAGCAGTCCGACTGGGTTTCAAGTTTGACGTTACGTCATCAGACAGGTTGTGGTTCGTCTTTGGAACCGTATCTGCAGCGGAACATCCGCCAATCAAATGGACAACTTTGACAACAACATCGGTATTCAAGCCAGCGGGGGCCAGTGGGGTGCCTCGGGGGCTAAAAGAAAGAGGAAGCTAATTAAAGACAACACACACACTGTATCCACATACTCTGGATTTGGAATGGAAGGGAAGGGGGGGGCACCTCCCGCCTCCGTCCCTGAGGTCATGCGCATTTCCCCCCGTGGGCGGTGGAGTCGACCGGGCTGATTCCACCTTAAGTCTGCTATTAGCCCCCAGTCACACCTGGAAACTCCACTCTCTCTCTTTGTTTACCTCTAAGCTCGCTCTCCCTTTGATCCACAAAGCTAGCCTAGCAGCTAGCGAGCCCATTTCACCCAACAGGAAGACTAATTCGGTTCAGATCTGGAGTTAGCGTTAGCAGGCGGAGGGTTAGCGCGGTCACGTTACAACATTTCCTCATAAAGAGAACACGGGAAACAAACGCAGACGAACGCCGCCGCCGCCGCTTTTTATTGTTTGCTTCAGCTTTCATGTTAAAAGCAGGTCTTTAAGACTGTGGCATTAGGGGCCACCCCCCCCCCCCCAACAACCCACTACCACCCCACCACCCCCCAGTGTAATTACACTGTCACCAGTGCACACACAAATACAACGATGGCACTGACAGAGATGAAAGGTTGTCGGTTTTGTAATATTGTGTACATTTGTGTGTGTGTGTGTGTGTGTGTGTGTGTGTGTGTGTGTGTGTGTGTGTGTGGTGTGTGTGTCCGCGTGTGCGTGTGCGTGTGCGTGAGATAATGACAGGGTAATGTTCAGAGAGGAAGGAGACATGGCAACACTCAGAGACACTGTTAGGGTTTAAGAGCGGTGACAGGACACACACACACACACACATGCACACACACACACACACACACACACACCTTATTGATTTTATGCATCCTCTTTCACAGTAAAAGGATTCGTTGGATGATTCCACCGAATTCTTTTTCGTTTCTGAGCGTATGAATGTCAAACGACTTACTGAGCTTCTGCATCATCAGCTCGCCGGACGGCGGGTAGTGGAGGCGGCGGGCGAAGTCGCTGCAGTACCAGACCAGCAGCTCGGCGCCGGCCGGCACGGCTTTCACCGTGTAGAAGTAGATCTCCACGCCGTTCTGACACGCCGCCAGGTTCTGCTCCGCCGCCGAGTGGGCAGGGTTAACGTAGCGCATCCAGTTGGAGCGCGTCTCGTCCAGGCCGTCCACAAAGTGGTGGAACTCCTTATCCACATAGATCTGCAGCCACAGAACCCAGAACACACATCCATGTTAAAGCGCTGTTAGTAACCATGGCAACAGATGGAGAAAGTTCCTAAACAGCAAAAAGTTCAACTTCAGAAGGCAGTTGTTGGTTTCAGAAAGTTTCATAGAAAAATATGAAACCATTTGAGTCCAGAAATCAAATCTGATCCCTTCTTTTTAATTACTTCTTTATAAACTGGATTAAAATATGGAGCTACAAGAAAAAAAAATCAATTTATATTTTAAATTAATAAAAAAGAGAAAATTATGGAAAGAAAGCCATTCAGGAAAGAAACAAAAAAATGACACTCAGGGCTTTATGAATAAAGTTTTTTTAAATACACATAAATAACATCAGTAACAACATCATCTTTTATATCGAAAAGTGCCAACTCACCTCCCCTCTCCCTTTTCCCTCCCCCTCAATCTCTCAGCGTGAATGAAAGTGAGACATGAGTGTGAATGGAACACACACACACACACACACACACACACACACACACACACACACACACACACACACACACACACACACACACGTGTCGTTCAGGTAGGTGTGTGGGAGCGTGTGTGTTCTCAGTTACCGTTAGTATTGGTGTGTTTTCTGCTGAATGGTGGGTGTGTGTGTTTGCGTGTGTGTGTGTGTGTGTGTGTGTTGACTTACAGGAAAAGCATTGTGAGTTGTTATTTGTGCCAAGATGACATCACATCCTCGATTTTCTTTCTCACAACACACACACAGACACACACACAGTGACACACACACACACACACGCACACGCACACACACGCACACGCACGCACACACACACACACGCACACACACTGTGACATCACAGGAAGAGGACTCTCCGGCTGCTTCAGAGGAAGTGCGTTCACTCACCCTCCAGAAGTACTTGCGGTTGGCGTCTTGGGGGACGCTGTCGGCGGTGTAGATCTCGCCCACCAGGGGGCCGAAGCGGGTCCCTTTAGGGATGTACTCCCTGCTGCACACCCCCACCACCTGCAGGAGCACATGCGTGTTAAACATGAGATCAAACACGTCAACTTATTCTACTTCTACAGAACATTTGTGCTGCGACGCAGCTTTAAATCATTCTTCCCTCCCTTTTAATGCTAATGCCTCTTAGCTTCTGAGCTAACTTTGAAAAACAAGCCGTTTTGGAGCGTCCAGCTCGCCGTAGGCAGAGCGAGTGTGTTTCCACGCTGTTGTGCACCTCCATGCTCGATGTGTCATCACGTCTGATTAGCACTCATTGTTAGCGCTACAGCAGCCGCATGCTATCCATCGGTTGTCGGTAGCGACGGTGATTAATGAAGCAACTTTGCGCCTCATTGCTTTCGGAGCGTTTTAGGCGTGTGGCTGGACGACGACTGTAAAACATCTCTCCAGCTCTCTGTCGTCACACCTAAACCCAGCTAGCATCCCATCCTCAGCCGCTCTTCCTCTCCTATCAGCTCCGAAACAAAACAAACTTCTCAGTTTCCCGTTGATAAGACCCTGATGAGTCAATCTGTGCCATCACGCCACATTCTTCCTTTCATTGTTTTTATCTCACAAGGTGTCAAAATTCCAGATGCAGGTCAAACAAACAGGCCTGACAACACGGCGGCAGGAGTGTTACTGAACGTTTGTTCCGTCTGACGTTCTTATTTAAAACTAATTCGTTTACAGACATTCAAAGCCGAGAAATGAGGCAAATTCCAACTCCATTGAAGGCAAATCCATAACTCTTCACCCTTTGTTTTTCACTTCTTTGTGGCGACCTCTGACCTCAGTTTTAATCTTTGACATGTTGACTTTTTCAATTAAAGTGCAAAAACCTCCTGATATGATGCACAAAGCATCTGAAGAATCAAAGCTGACATTAAATGTTATTTAAAATTAGCTGCAGGAGCTGCCAGATGTTTGGTTGGATCAGAACAACGCCCCCTGTCAGCACACGCCGGTACTGCAGGCCAATAAAACCACACACACTCGGGACAGAGCCGGATGACTGACGCGTCTGCAGGGATGAATACGAGCTGATTAAGCCGGAGTGTGTACACACACACAAACACACACACACACATACACACACACACACACACACACATACACACACACACAGCTCTGGTTACAGGACGTGTGTGCTGAGATGGAGCTTCAGGCTCTTCTCACACCCACTCACACTCTTCTCTGATGTGTGTGATGTGTGTGTGTGTGTGTTTAGTTTTACAATGAGACACGACCCCTCTCCACGCCGTAACCCACATGTGACTCACGTATGTGATGCTCATCTCTGCCTCAGTGTGTGTGTGTGTGTGTGTGTGTGTGTGTGTGTGTGTGGAAACGGGGGAGAAAGTGCGTATGTCTGACCTCCTTGCTGTCAGCCAGATGTTTGAAGGCCAGGTTCCGAGGCAGCGAGGCCTCGGCTCTGGTGGTCGTCATGACGTCGCCGTCTGGCCCCGCCTCCCACGCCGTGTCCTTGACGATGTACGTGCACTTCTGCTCGAATTCCGCCTCCGTCCAGTGGGTCATGTCCGCCTCCTCCACGTCCATCTCAACGTCCACATCCACGTCCGCCGCCGTGGCGGCGCCGTCCGGGCCGGCGCTGGTGGCGGTGGATGCCATCTTGGCCTTGTGGTGAGCATCGTCCTGCTCCATAGTGTGCGCCCCCTCACTGGTCAACATGGCCGAGCTATGAGAGGTCGCCTGGGGGTGGGGAGGAAAAGATATGACGGGGGGTTAGAGGATCAATATATCCACTGATTAAAACTGAGAAATGTGAAAGAAAGGAAAGAAGTGAGTTTTAAAGCTAAAGAAAGAAAGAAAAGGTAAGAAAAAAGGAAGTGAAAAGAGAAAGAAGAAAAGAAAAACAAAAAAGATAAGACAAAAAAGGGTAAAAGATCAAAAAGGGAACGATGTGAGTGAGAAACCAGAAGAGGAGCAGATGAAAAGATGGAATAAAGACAAACATGAAAGCAGAGATGAAAACGATAAGAACAAAAACCAGGAGGAAAAGAGATGAAGAGGAAAGACAGACAGATAAAACGGGATGAAGAAAGAGAGAAGGAGCTGAGATTATTAGTCGGGGTGACTCAGTGGAGGCGGGGGGGTCTGACTAACGGCGTCTCAGACAGGAAACAGTTTAAGTATTTACAGAAAACAACAAATAAAACCTTTTGTAAACAACAAAATGAACTTTAATATCAGAAAAATTTAAGTTTCTCCTGTTTCACCTCACTAGAAGTTTTTCACTCCCCCCTCCAGCAGCAAATTCATCTTTTTCTAATCGATTGATCTCTAATCTGATCTTTTCTTTCTTCTGTCTGCAGAAACCACAAAGTAAGAATTCACAGCGTTGCTCTGAGAAAAGAGACGGATGAAAAGACGAGTGCAGAGGAGCCGGAGTGATTCAAATCCCACATTTTTCATCAAATTCCAGCTATTTTAAAATGTTTATTTTGTCAATTTTTCTACAGAAAAAAAATTAAAGGATAAATCAGGGTGATGGAATAGAGCTGAATCTGTCCCCCCCCCATGTCTCCCCCCTCTTCCTGGAGCTGAAGACAGAGGAAGGAAACGCCGTCTGTGTCTGAATGAAGCTAAAATTGGAAGCAGAGTGGTGTAGCAGCGGAACCGGCAAATCATCCCGACTCCCGGCGTGTGTGTGTGTGTGTGTGTGTGTGTTCATGTGTATGTCGGGAATGGATGGGAAGGGAAAGGGAGCGCCAAAACTTTTCCATTTGGGGTGCCGCAGCAGCACAAACAAAACTTCAAACGCAATCCCACCCAACACACTCAGCCACAGGGACACACACAGTTATCAGGAGGACCATCCCACGCAGGAAGATAGGATTATTTCACAGATTTTCACAATTTAAAAAAAATATTTTTTTAGCTACACACTGATAAAAAGCTTCGATATGTCAAAAAAAGTAAAATTCAAACAATTTATTTCCAAGAAAATAATTAAAATGTACCTGGAACAATTTATTTTCTTCAAATAAAGCCTCCACTTTGACTTCCACAGTAAAACTCATCCCGCAGGAGCAAAAGAAGTTCTCAAAATGACATTTAAATATCTTAAAATCCTTTTATTAATGGTAAAACTATTAATTCAATCCCTCTTTCATGCAGAGATCAGACCAGCTGAGCCAGTTTCTGATCCATCTGACATTTAAATGAAGCTCTCTATAATAAAACTGATCACATATGAAAATATTCCTCCAAACATCAGCACTGCAGAAGAACGCTCCTCTTTGCATAACAGCTGCAAGACTGAAAACTAATAGTGAAACCAAAGAAAGAAAGAAAAAAAAACAAGACGCATTTCACCTCCTGCGCCTCCTCACTGCAAACAAGCGAAGGTTGGAATCTTAAATTAGAGGGTAATTTACAATAATGGGAAAACTAGACTAAAATGTTATTGAGAAAAAGTCAATTTTCCTGTGATATTATTTCAGTTTTTAGGCAAAATAATAATTTAATCATGTTTTTACATTTTTTTAAAGATTGCAAAAAAGTGTAAAGTTCTAAACTGTTCAAAAGAAGTTTGAAAGTAAACTAAATATAAAAACCCCAAAAGCAGCGCCTCATCAAAATAAAATAAAAACAATCAATCCAGAAATATTAAAAAAAACACACACAAATAAGACAAAAACAATATTTTTGTGATCATGACTAGTTTTAAATTGTGAGAACTTTTCTATATGGTCGCGATCCATTTCACAAACTCCTCTAGAAGTTCTTTTCCTGCTCCTCCTGGTGCGTAAAAGGCGCCGCGCGTCGCGCGTACTCACCGTGGAACTCTGGTCCCATCCACACATAAGGACGACCGGTCGGATCCTCCGCGTGTGTCTGCGTGCAGGACAGGTGTAGCTCTCCGGTCGGTCCCGCTCCGCTCCGCTGGTTACTCCACACCGGTGTGAGCTCCAAGCGCCTCGGTGTCCTGCGTTCAACTGCCTGACGACACCTCAGCGCTCGGACCAAGTTCCAGCGCAGGGCCGCCTCCCCCCAGCTCCAAACCTCGCCCATACGGGTCTCCTGGCTCCGCCTTAACCCCCCCCCCCCTACAACCTCCCGTCTCCTCAAGCGCACACGCTCTTCTTCATGAAGAAGCAGCAGCTTTCACCTGACCCCAGGAAAGACACACTCAGACGCGCACCAACGCAGGCAAAACCGGCCTCTAGGGGGCAGAACTGATCTGATCTGAACGGTGTGATGGATTCTCTCTCCCTCCTCTAGCTCTAAGTCTCTCTACTCTTTACTTTCTCTTAAACTGTTTTTAAATAAAGTTTCTGCACTAAATCTCTTCTTCCGTCTCTCCTGGATGACTGGATACAGGTTTGTGCTGCTAATTATTATAGAGGAACTTATTCCATGTGGCTTCGCTGAAGTTACATGGAATTTAATTGTAATCTATTACAGTAACTAGGGAACAGAAATATTTTCTCTGAGTATGAATTTCAAATTTTCTCACGTTTGACAAATTTAACATCCGGATTAGTTGAGATGTTAAATGTTAAAACGTTAAAATCTCTAGACACAATAGGGAACACATTTTTCTCAAAGCTTGATATGCTAACCGCTGCTAACTACTGTTAGTCCTCAAGATACAAACGTCCGACTTATGAACATTTGTAGATAAAAACGTGTGTGACGACTTTAGTTGTCCTTTCTGCCCCAATCACCCCAACGAGCGGCGAGTCAAATAAAAAAAACTAACTAATTTAATAAAGATTATATGAAAAAAACTAAACTAAATCAGTTTTAATTTAAAAGAATGACATTAAAAATTCCAAGTTTCTTTTCAGTTTTCTTTCTTGCTCTCCATTGATCCCTGTCTAGGAAGGGTGGTGGTGGTGGGGGTGTTCCAGCGGGACGGTTCTCTCCTTCCTCTCGTCTTTTTTTCCTCCGTCTCTACAGCTCTGATTCAGATTCGATGGGTAGAAACATCTCACTCTCCCTGTTTTAACTAAAGCCCACTCACTCACTAACACTGGAAATTCCCGTCTAATTGTCCCCCGACTCCCTCAATTTACCTCCTACTCACCCCCTTTGCCCCCCTCTCCACCCTTTGATTTCCAAACTGTATTTACAGAAATGATTTTCCAGGCTGACCTCTAGTTTTTCCATCCCCGCTCCCTCTTTTATTCTCTATAAAAGATAAATAAATTCAGGAATCTTCACCGCCCCTTGCTTGGAGTTTACTCTCCTATAGAAATGAAAATTAAAAGGAATAAAATGATTTTATTGGCCGAAGCGAGAAATACGTTACAGGCTTTTTTACATGTCCGTTTTTTGTCATGAATTTCTTCAGAAACATTTGTTTCAAAATTTCTCCTTGTTGGAGGTAAAAATGAGATTCTGGTTTTTTCATTTTATTCACAGCATCTCCTGAATTTTCATGTTTTTTTTTCAACTGATTCAAAAACTTTTGGAGACATGGAAGTTTCCAACTCGTTTCTGCTTTCAGGACTTTACCTGAAACAAACCTTTAATCACCAGATCATCAGTTTCAACCTTCAGATGCTCGATCCGTTTGTTTTCTTTCTTTCTCTAATGAAGAACGATGACGAGGAAAAGAAAACAAGCAACAGGAAGAAGAGAAGAGAGAGAGAGACACACACATACACACACACACTCTCTCTCTCTCTCGCTGGTGACAGAGGGTCTGACCACATCACTCGCTGCCTACTGCTTCCTGCCAACAGACGACCCCGACACACACACACACACACACACACACACAGACACACACACACAGCTTCAGATCTGTCCCACAGCTGTCCCCAAACCATGTTGATGATTTCGAATCAAGCCGGTCCTTCGTCTGCAAAACAACCAGGGTGTGTGTGTGTGTGTATGCGTGTGTGTGTGTGTGTAGTAGTTTTTAGATTGAGGAAAATATCAAAAGTGGAGTAAGTGCATCTATGTAGATTTGGATCTGGATCCGGATCACAGTCCAGCTCCCTTCCTGGTGCAGCTCCTCTTCATCTGGTCCAGGAGTCTTCATCAGCTCTGGTTGGACGGGGCCTTCAGGGCCCCGTCCCTCCACCAGTGCATCCATCAGACATTCAGCACTGCACAGGGAGAAGGGTGAGTTTTTAGACCCATATTTCATTCTTACAAGCGTCGCTGCAACAGTTTTAAGGCGGAGTCTCCTTGCAGACGACGCTCAGGGCGCGGCGGCGAACGTTCTGTCACCGCAAAACCTTTTCTTTCAATATAATCAGAGACAAAATTGCAGAAAATCAGCCGAGGCAAGCCAATTCCATACTGTCTTCACTCTCCTTGAAGAGTGCGTGCGTGAGTGGGGTATATCTGGGGGGCATCTTGGGAGCGGGGGGCGGGTGGGTGAATGTGAGGGTTTTTTGTTGTGTTGTCTTTTTGTTTCTGCTGCGGCCCTGCATGCATGCCTGCAGGAGACAGACATACAAAAGAGGGCCACAGACCACCTGGGTCTGTGTTAGTTTAACAGAGGGCCTCTATCACACACACACACACACACACACATGCACCATTCCGATCAGGAGTTATAACCTCCCAGTTCTGCTGAGATCTCTCCTGAGGTGAGGAGGAGAAGGAGGAGGTGTAGGAGGAGCAGTTGAGGCTACAGGTGGGAACACCTCACATTCCTCAGGATGGAATCACGTGTTCACGGTTGTTACGGTTACGTGGAAGCAGACACACACAACTTCCACCATCTCTAATCGGATCGGTGACATCATCAAACCTGGCTCAGGATTCTGGATCGCTCCGGTTCTGCATCATGTTTGGGAGAAGAGGCGGGTTTGGATCCACTTTCCTGTTTGAACTCAGCAGCAGGAGAGAAGTCGGATCGGGTCGGCGGTGAGGAGCACAGAAGCGTGGAGGGACGGAGAGAGCTCTGCAGGAGGAAGCATGGGGGAGAGAGTTTATCCTGATGAAGTTTTTCTAAAGCCTTTCTCCTCCTCCCCTCCTCCTCCTCTTCATCTCCCCCATCCTCTCCCCTGAGTTCCAAACATTTTAATTGCGGCCCACAGGCCATTTGATGCCTCGCCAAATCACTGTGGAGAGATCAGCCATTGTCCATTTCCTTTGTGTGTGTGTGTGTGTGACCAAATGACGGTTAGACTGCAGGCCAATGCATGGCGGACCCTCGGAGTGTGTGTGTGTGTGTGTGTGTGTGTGTGTGTGTGTGTGTGTGTGTGTGGGTTTAGGGAGTTAATCCCTGAATAGAGAAGCCATTAGGGAGAATTAGGCAGGTTAGACTCAACCATGATCCTGTGTGTGTGTGTGTGTGTGTGTGTGTGTGTGTGTGTGTGTGTGTGTGTGTGTGAACACGTGGCATGTGTCAGGACAGAGGGCCTCAAAACGGAGGAGCAGAGGTGCGTCAGGGATGGAGGAGGAGGGGCGTGGCTACTAACTCTTAATCGCGTCAACACACACTCACACACACACACACGCACACACACACACGCACACACACACAACGGGGTGCATCTCGACACACTCCCTCAACAGATGGCTCTAGCAGAAAGGCTAAGGGTGAACTTGAGCAATACCTAAACCAGACAATCACTGCCCCCCCCATTACCCCACTCCCAGTGTCTACAGCTAATAACACACTAATAATAATAATATACATATTTATATTGTATAATAATATACAACAATAACTATACACACAAATAAACACGCTCATCCTAACCCATGAAACTCATTTACACACCGATTCTAGAACTCCACCCGATCAGGACGGGCTGGAGGGTCGTTCCTGGTGAAGGAAACAAACGCACCTGATTAGATACAAGTTCATTTCTTGATAGAACCCATTAAAGTTCACCTCAGAAAAACGCGGTATGAGAGGCCACGCCCCCACTGAATGTCAGACACGTTTGTCCGGTTCAGGAATCTGACGAATAAGAAGTCCTTGTTAAATTACATTCCTCTGACGGCCAATCAGAAGACAGAAAATGAAAGTAAAACAAACCAATAAAATAAACATCACTGATGAAACGTTTATGATCTCTCATAATCCTCTGACGGCCAATCAGAAGACAGAAAATGAAAGTAAAACAAACCAATAAAATAAACATCACTGATGAAACGTTTATGATCTCTCATAAAAATGATTTAAGACGAGTTAAAAACTATTTCTGATGATTTATTGCCTCGTAAAATTAGAACAAATAAATCCGGATCTGATGTGATCTTGCAACGCTAGCGCTAAGCTAACCATTTCCCGAATTTATTTGAACAGAACAACCGAAAAACAAAAGCTCACAAGGTCACAAAAGTTCCTGTTGCTCTTCGTCTTTGGTTTTCCCCGTCGTTTTTTCTGACTTGACCGCGATGGCGTGCGTCACGTTCGGCTAACGGCGAGCATCAGACGAGTGGAAGCATCTGAGACGAAAATAAATCAGCTGGTCTGAAGCACTTCAGGAAGAGAAAACGGACCCGTAGGCTTCCCGCACTCGCTCTCAGGTAGCCATTAAAAACTTCAGGACATAAACATGTTCCAGCAATATTCCAGTAAACAGCGGAAACGTGCGATGAGTCAGCGCACGCTGGAGATAACACACACACGCACACACACACGGCGGATGTCACACTACCCCCTGTCCTGTAGTTTCCATTCTGGCAGGCCCGAGGACAAACCGCTGTCTAATGCAGCGATTACACTGAGAGACTCGTTTGTGGTCACGCAAAATATCTAATTAATACTGACTTCATGTTTAAAGAATTTTACCTTCCACCGTATTTTTAATATTCCCAAAGAGAATCCCGTCTCTTTTTAACCCGACTCATTGTTTCTGGACCGTCTGAACGGACCCATGAAGGTCAGAGGTCGAAATCTTTACCTGCAAAACGGAACGATCCAATTCTGTAGGTATTTATCTATGTTAATTAGATACTCCTGTGGAATTTTGAGGGCTATTTGTGAAGATATAACATAAATAAACATCTTTCACTGGAATCGGTCATCTTTCTTTTACACTCCTTCTGTCCACAAATTCTTCTTTGGTTTTTCTTCTCCCTTTTTGTTTGGGTCGTCTGGAGGACTGGATGAGCTTCACTTGTTGGACTTTATGACAACAAAGAGTTTGCCAAGACTTGTTGCACCTCCTGGTTGCAAATTTGGCTTGTAGAGAAGTCTATTCAGCCCTGAGGGATCCCATCCCCAGGCAACAGATCAGTTAGATATATGGATGGATGAGGAAGAACAAGAAATGAGTCTCACAAACCTCTATAAGTTCATCGTTGACTGGGTTTATTGGGTACATCCCGACTTCCTCCGCAGGGAGTATGAAGGCGTTGATGGATGGGAAGTTTGAGGCAACACACGTTTGAGATCTGTTTGAGATCACATCCAGAACGGGTCTGATCAACGTTCTTGTAGTTGACCCAGATCGGATCTCCACATGGCATCCTCTGACACAACAAAAGAGGAGATGAAGGAGGGATTCTCTCATTGTTCCTGAGCAGAAAAAAATTCTCATGATTGTTGAGTTCTTCTAGATAACTCAGCATAAAGTCTTTGCCCCCTGAAGTGTCTTTGAACGCAGTTTTATAAACCAGGATGTACTTAAAAATTACTTTGTTTGGCGAATTATTGTTTGAAGAAATATTTTGAGACAAATTCTTAAAAATTTGTGGATTTTTTAAATTCATTAAACACTGTTAAACATGTTTGACTGGGAGATGGATGTGTCCGTCCCGACCTGAAGGAAGAGGAGCGACTTCCGTTACACTCTAGGATTTTTTTCATGTTTTCCGTTTCTGTTTGACCCCACTCATTCCGGTGCGTGGCTTCCTCAAACACAAATCCTTTTTTTTTCCTGGAATGTTACCTCTTGAGATTTTTGAACTTTTCTGTATTTTAGTTTCCATGGTTACATGTTGAACTTGGCACCATCTGTGAGGGTAGTTGTCTCCACCAATCTTAAAACAACCGTGATTCTGTCTTGGTTGCATGTAGAGCACGGCGGCGAGATCTGATCACCAGAGATACCTGTGGAGACTCATTACGGGGTGAACTGATGGATGTGATTGGATCACCGGGACGGTTGTTAATACCGGCTGCTGTGTGTGCGCACTTGAGTGAAAACAAACTTCGTCCTGATGAGTCACATGCTATGCTAATCAGTGCTCACACCTCTGACGTCAACCGTTCAATTAGCATGCACTACTTTCACCAATGTGATCACCTAAAACAAACTCAGGTCCTGATAGTGTGGACACCGACAGAGAGGTAAACATTCGACACCCCACTTCTCCTGTCCCCCCAACACTGAAGACACACAAACCTTGTTGTTATCTTATTGGTGAAGAGAGAAGTTGTTGGTTTTGCTGGTTTCACCTTCATTCGTCGGTGTAAAGCGTCTTAAACGATCCAGTCAGCGTCTTAAACGACAACGAGACTGCTTTTAATAAAAAGGTTTGCACATTTATTCCTACCACCACCAACTAACTATATGTTTCCACCCATTATATTTGGTTTGGTTGGTTGGTTGGTTTGTTGGGGGTGGGGTCACGATAAAAGGAAAACGTTGCAAATTGCTGCAATTACACCAAAAAGACCGGAGCCAAGAAACAAGCCATAAAACGTTCATGTGGATCCGGGTAAAGGGACAGATCCAGGAATTAATGTTCCAGGAAATACTCTCTTTCTTTGGGGGGGGGGGGGGGGGGTGACTTCTTGTTGTCCCCCCCGCCCTCCCTCCCTGGAGTCTTCACTCACTGACTGCATATCATCTTAACACACTCCTGCCAAACGAAGCAGAATGAAGCGAGACAATGACCAACAGAAAGTAGGTCATGATGAGGAGTTAAAGACCCTCAACTGACAAACGTGTAGCCAAACTTACCAACATGCAAAAATGCACGCAAAGAAAGACCAATAAAAAGTACTAGACACGTGAAATACAATCAAACCGACACACCAACTCTGAGCGAGAACATCTGACACCTTGATGTCGGTTTGATTCGACTGTTGGCGAACCGCAGGCCAACGCTGATTAGATCAGACGTGTCGGAGTCTGCAGCAGCTCAGCGCGCTCAGCCGTGACGCCGTAATCACACTATCTGCTGCCACCGCCAGCAACTTTAATTGTTCCTAAGTTGGTGATGTTCCTGTGTGTGTGTGTGTGTGTGTGTGTGTGTGTGTGTGTGTGCGTGTGTGTGCGTCCAGCTTGAGTGACCGGTCATTAGGAGGTTAAATGGGGTCTGTTGTCCCAGCACTCTGCTGATTAAGCCGGACTGGTCAGGGCTGGTGGGCACCTGCCACAAACAGCCAAAGCCTCATCCATCACCCGCTGACCTGGCCTCAGCCTGGTCCTCAGACACCAGCAGAGGCCCCGGGCCCTGGAGGCTCCTCCGCCCAGGAACTGACCACTACCACTACCCCCTGGATCTGGAGCCAGGATGACCCGCTGAGGCCCCTTCTCTTTCCTAACCCCACTTCCAACCCTTGATCCGACCCTCCAGAATGACCACAGCCATAATCCCCCCCAGAAACTTGGATTCATGCATCTTTCAGAGATGTTACCAACCCCCATAAAGATATAAGTGTGCCTCATTTTCCATTGAGGGATCTAGAGTCTCAAAGCCAACCATCTAAGGTGGCCCAAGACATGGATTTAGGGAAGACTTGGGGGGCTACAACCCTCTAAAATTTGAGCTAACTCAAGTCCAGAAGCTCTTTGTTTCAATGACCCCCAAGACCTGGCATCTAATCCAGAATCTCACCAGGGCTCTTTCTCCCAACATCAAGGATCAGCTCAAAACTTTATTCCTACCGTTACAGCAGACAGCACCGTTAATAGTTCAATAAATTGGTGATGAAGGTTCAAGTTTGGCACAATATCTTCATACCTCACCAAAATTACCATCACAATGCTACCAAAACTTGTACTTTGATGGCTCTCCAGCCGATTTGCTGATTTGTTGATGTCGATCCAAGTCCAAAAAAAGTGGATGCCAAGACCTGGAAGAACTGACCAGTACCTTAACCCCTAAACCTGAAGGGGACATGACCCTCAGAGCCCCTTTTCCCTAAACCTGGTTCAAACCTTGGTCCTAACCCTCGCACCAACCCCAAAAGCCCATCAGTGCTACAACCTCTATGACCCTGGACCAATTTGTCCTCCCTGGCAAAAAGCTGACCACAACTGTCACCTTCAGGACCCGAGGCCGGATTCAGTGACACGTTCCTGTCATAAGAAAATCACAGCTGACGAACCTCTAAGAATGAGATAAATGAACCTAAATTCACTTAATGTAAAGCAAATGCAGAATATTTATGAGCACAAGAGATTATTTCACAACAAAGGGCTATAAAATTCTAAGTAAATCTCCAGAAGTTGCTGACATCTGACAGTTTGTCAGGATGCTGAGAATCATTAATGCCAGAGATGAGAACACATGTTCTGTGGTTACTTCCTGGAGCTGATCCAGATGGAGATGGATAATGTCTTGCTTTGGTAATTAGCCTCCAATGTCATTTTTTAAACCAATCCACATGAATAAAATGACTAAAAGTTGAACAAAGTCTATTTGGTTGGTGTATAGATGAGTGTTACCAAACTTTAGAAGGTCAAGGTAGTAAATTGTCTCCATGGAAACTGTCAATTTTTCAATAGTCAAGCATAAGCAACAAGAACGAAACCCTGCTACTATTATTAATGAGGAGAATAGCTGCTGTGATGTTAAAAATTAAGAACAAAATTTTTCTACTCTGAAGAGAGAAGGTAAAATACTGAATTTACAAAATTGGAATAATACAAGAGAAATAATGCATTGCTTTTACTGAAGGAAATCTTCAAAACAATTGGTTCAATCTAGAAAAAAGAAGACTAATCTTGTATTTCCAGATCCTCATTTTAAATCATGGCAAGAACAGAACCATTTGAGTAATTCTTTAATTGAAGGACTTTACATTCTATTCAAAATTGAAATTGAAAGAAATCCACCTGAACACTCCACCAGATTGTCAGATTTCTATATGGCAGATTTAAACGTCAGAACAAAGCTTCAACCAGACAAAATAAGTCGAGGCTGAGTGAACCCAGACTCAATACTTCAATATCATCTGCTCAAATGAAAAATCAATAAAAAATAATCAGCGCTTCGTGTACTCTAGCCCCAAGCTGTCAGTAACAAACCAGAATCAGATTAATAACCAGATTAATGAGAAAACGTCCAAATAATCAGGCTTGTGTTCATTTTTGTAATTAGGCCAAAAGACACAGGGGGGTCCTGCCGAAACACAACCAGCTAGAGGTGAAAGTCGTGTCGCTTTGACCAAAACTAAACGTCCCAGCACGAGCAATCATTAAGAAGTGGTCGTTTTGTTGGTTTCTCTCATTTTAAAATGATTAGTTTTCATTTATAAACAAAATAGTCTCAAAGTCATCTGGAAAGGTGAACCAGTGGAAGGGTCTGGCATTTTGATTACAGGCTAGGTAGCATCTAGCTGCTAGCGGTTAGCAGCTAGTTCAAAGCAGAAATGTTTGAACCCCAAAATTGAAAGTTTCGTAGCAGAAAAGTTTGCCAGAAGCTTCTAAAACATGATTCTAACACCCCATCCACATCAACGGTTTTCCTTCAATGACAAGTTTGTTGGTGCAGATTTTTGGGAGAGATAAAATGCAATTTTTTGTGTGTTCTTCTGAAGTGACTCATGTGATGGAGTTTACACACTTTCCTGTGATTGTGAAAGTGTGTTGTCGCTCAATCAACCACTTTCTTTCTTTCACATTTTCACCTGTTACACTCGCCTCTTCTGGAGAAAAAGAGGTGACACACATTCTGCCACAAAACAGAGTGTGTGTGTGTGTGTGTGTGTGTGTGTGTGTGTGTGTGTGTGTGTGTGGTGTTGAAGGAGACATGTTTTCTGACCGGTACATAAACAAGAAATGACATCATCAATTCGGATCAGCTGATCTGAGCTAGTGCTATTATCTGAAATCAAGTGTTTATTATCTGTTATCTTCTAAACAAGTAAAATTATATTTAATCTATACTGAACTTCTTACCTCACACACACACACACACCGATCTGTTCCCACTCATGTCGGACCCACGTATCCAATCCAGAATCACGTGAGAATGTGACCTAGTGAAAGAAATATAATATCTAAATATGGATTTTAATCTCCCAAATCCAGATTATAATTTGGATACCATTGTTTTTGTTGTATTTGTATGTTGTATTTGTTGTTGTTTCTGATTTTGCATGTTCTTGACAAATTGTTATTAAAGGCCTGATCCAGAATCTGAATCTCTAACCTGGTATCCTTCAAAACTTTATTTATTTGGTTTTGGTTGATTTATAATTGAATCAGATTTGGTCTTTGGTAAAATCCTAGACTCCAATCTGTTGCATTCTTTCACAAACAAACAAACAAACAAACATGGCTTCAGCTCTGTTGATGAAGCCAAACACAACAGACCGGAATCATCGGCCGATTAGAGAAGCAGCGATGTTCCCACCGAGGGAGACCCAGACGGGTGGTGTCGAAAGAGAGACATTAAATTTAACACACACACACACACACACACACACACACACACACACACACACACACACACGCACACACACACACACACACACACAGACACACACATACACACACACACACAGCAGGCTGCGGCGCGTGGCTGCTGCTCCTAGAAGTTACCTGGCAGTCAGCCAAACTAAACACACACACACACACACACACACACACACACACAC